>NC_134778.1:24283187-24295687 GCF_046742065.1 Oratosquilla oratoria | reverse complement strand
GGAAAGGCACAAAAACACTCCCACCCATTTCATCCCTAAATACACTCCACACCCCTCCCACCCTTCCTCTCATCTGAGCACCTCCTGGATAACGGGTCATCCCTGCACCCTGCCCACCGCCCTGGGTCAGAAGCAGTGTCGCAAGACACAGTACATCCACAGCGAGGCCGCTTCATTTAATCGGCGACCCCCCCTCTCCGTCCCCCTTTGCATATAAGGCGAGGACGGGGAGAAATCCCTTCGGGCTGCGTCAAAATTTACTCACACATACTACCCCACCCCCCACTTCCCCGCCCATTCCTCCTCATGCAGTCACAACATCATCCACATACAACCATTCTCCACTCACCTCTGTCTTCCGTCCTCTCCCTTCCTTCCTCAACAGACATTCCCCTCTTCCCCAAAGCCCCCTTCACCCCATCCATCCACCTCATCCTAGGACGTCCCCTCATGTTCACTCCCTCCACATCTGCCTTCCATACCTCTTTTACTAGTCTTTCTTCACTCATTCTTTCCATGTGTCCAAACCATCCTAATATTCTTTCATCAACCCTATCTCCCAAATCCTTTTTCGCCCCTGTTCTCCTCCTCACCTCCTCATTTCTCACTCTATCTAGCCTAGTAACCCCCACCATACTTCTCAGACACCTCATCTCAAACACATTCAAACTCCTTCTCTCTTCTTCTCTTATGTTCCACGTTTCTGCCCCATACAGTGCTGTTGGCACAATCACTCCTTCATACAGTCTCCTCTTCGCATCCATTCCCAAATGTCTATTCCTCATTACACTCTTTAAACCGCCAAGGCATTTACTCGCTTCTCTCAATCTACATTCTACCTCCACCTTCACTCCACCTTTTCCTGCTACACTTGCACCCAAGTATCTAAAACTATCCACTTCCTCCAGTCGCTCTCCCTTAATGTTCACTTCCAGTCTACTGCCACTTTCACCCCTTGTACATATAATATAATCTAATATAATATGATATAATATAATATAATATAGTATAACATAATATAATATAATATAACATAATATAATATAATAAAGTATAATATAATATAATATGATATAATATAATATAGTATAATATATATAATATAATATAATTTAATATAATATAATATAATATAATATAATATAATATAATGTAATATAATTTGATATAATACATAATATAACATAATGTAATATAATATTATATAATGTATTGTAGTATAGTAATATAATATAACATTATATAATGTGATATAATATATGATATAATATAGTATAACATAGTACAATGTAATATAATATGATATAATATAATATAACATCATATAATGTATTATCATATTATATTATATTATACAATATTATATTATACTATACTATATTATATTATATTATATTATATTATATCATATTATATTATTTTATATAATATTATATATTGTATTATACTAAATTATATTATATTATATTACATTATATCATATTATATTATACTATATTATATTATAATATCATATATTATATTATATTATATTACATTATGTAATATGATATATTATAATATAATATATTATAATATAATACAATATAATTATAATATTATATGATATAATATATTATATTATAATATAATATGATATAATATAATATAATATAATGCAATATAATATAATACAATATAATACGATACAATGTAATACATAATATAATATAACATAATGTAATATAATATAATATAATATATTATATTATAATATAATATAGTATAATATAATATGATATAATGTAATATAATATAATATAATATAATATAATATAATGCAATATAATATAATACAATATAATATAATATAATATAATATAATATTGTATAATATAATATTGTATAATATGATATAATATGATAATATATATTATAATATAATATAATATAATATGTTATAATATGATATAGTATAATATAATATGATATAATGTAATATAATATAGTATAATATGATATAAATTAATATAAAATAATATAATATAATACAATATGTTGTAAAATAATATAATATAGTATAATATGATATAATATAATATAATATAATATAATATAATACAATATGATATAATATGATATAACATATAAATAATTTATTTTAATATACAATACAATATAATATGATATAATGTAATATAATATAACTTGATAATATATATTATAATATAACATAATATGATATACTATAATATAACATAATATAACATAATATAATATAATACGATATAATATAATATAATATAATATAATGTAATATAATGTAATATAATATGAAATAATATAATATAATATAATACAATATAGTATAATATAATATAATATAATATAATATACTATGATATAATATAATATGATATAATATAATATAATATGATATAATATAATATAATATAATATAATGTAATCCAGTATACTATAATATACTATAATATAATGTAATGTGATAAAAGATAATTGTCATATAGGTTCGAACGGTAATACTCGGGGAAAATTTGAGAAGGCGAGAGAAACACACGACACACCAACAAAATGTGTTTAATCGGATTAACACAGGCAAAAATTAAGCTTACACAAAAGATAAATTATAAAACAAATTGTAACTTCCCTGGTGGGGAGAAAGAGACTGAAGTGGCCTGCTCGGCAAGCAGACAGGTCTCTCTTGTCCTTCGACGACGACGAGCGTCGGAAAAGAAGTCCTTCCAGGTTCTCCATGCCCTTCCTTTGCACGTCCGGGAGGGTGAGGGAGAGTGGAAGGGCATGGATCTGCGCATGCGCACAGCAGATACCTCGTAGGGACAGTTGGCAACACTGCCCCCAAGATGACCTCACGCCACCCTCGACCGAGTCAGGTGTGCTGGGTCACCACCCTACCAAGCCTCGTCTTGCCAAATCACGTGATCAGTGGATGATTAGGCGTCCGCGCCAGCAGCCTCCCAAGTCTCGTCACGTGACCCACGTGACAGTTCTCCGATGATGAGGACAACTCGCGACGCGGGTCGCGAGTTGTAAATGTGCCTATTAGCCTTGCTACCTCGATCTTCCGGATGAGCGAAAAACCTCAGGATCTTTCTTTTTCCTTGAGGGAAAACTCCGATGGAAGATCGAGAAGCTGTGGCTAATGTGACCAATATGGCATGACATATAAGTGTCGAGTGTCTGTGCGTGTGTGTGTGTATGTAGACGTGACTGTATAGGAAAAAAAAAACGATGTCTCCTTCCTCCGGATCTGGGGACAAAAAAATACAGCAGTTATTTGTTTCCAAGTCTGGACAGTAGGTCCGCCCCCACATTCTCGTTCCCTTTTATGTAACGCAAGGTGTAGTCAAACTGTTGCAAGTATAGCCCCCACCTGGTGAGCCTGGCGTTGGCTGTCTTGGACGGCTTCAAATGCTCCAGCGGCATATGATCCGTCTCCAAGACGAACTTACCTCCGTACAGATAGAATTGAAATTTCTTTATCCCATCTACCACACCTAGTAACTCACGCTCGATGGTGCTGTAGTTCCTCTCAGCTGCCCGCAATCTTCTGCTATGGTAGGCCACTGGGTACATCCATCCGTCCTGCTCCTGGAGTAGAACAGCTCCGACGGCGTCCTGGGATGCATCGGTTCGTAGCGTGAAGGTTTCTCTGGGATTCGGGAGCTGCAATATGGGACTGTTACATAGGTGTGATTTTAGTTGTTGGAATGCCCTTTCCTCTGTCTCTCCCCAACTTACTCTGTTTGGAGCACTCTTCCTTAGAAGGTTATGCAGCGGCAGTGCTACCGCGGCGAATTCGGGAATGAACTGCCGATAGTAGCCCGCAAGGTTGACGAAGGCCCTCACTTGTTTCTTCGTCGTAGGGATCAGGGCCTCCTTAATCTTCTTCACCTTGTCCTCTTGGCAACCACATTTGCCATTTCCCACTGTGTGGCCCAGATACTGGATTACGGTCTGGCCGAGTTCCGTTTTGGAGGGTTTGACAGTCATAACTGCTGCTGATAACCTCTCCAGTACCTTCCTTAGCACCACCATGTGCTCCTCGAATGATTCCGTATGAACCAAGACGTCGTCGACGAATACCTCTGTGCCGGGCACATCGTGAAGTACGTCGCGCATGGTCCTGTTGAACACCGCTGGGGCATTGGTGAGCCCGAAGGGCAGCACGGTGAATTGGTACAGCCCCCATGGTGTGCCGAAAGCTGTAATCCTCCTGCTCTCGGGATGTAGTCCTATCTGAAAAAATCCTCGGGAGAGATCTAGTTTTGAAAAAAACCTTGAATTAGCTAATCTAGAAAATATCATCCGTTGATCGGACATTGGCTCTGCAATGGGCCGTGTGATAGAATTCACCTTCCTGTAATCCCCACACAGCCGTACTCCTCCGGTCTTCTTACCAACCACCACTACGGGACTGCAATACGGGGAAGTCGACCTTTCAATTATTCCCGCTTCGACCATTGCGTTTATTTCTGCCTTGACGTCGTCCACGAGTCTGAGGGGTATAGAATAGGGCTTAGTTTTAAGAGGGAATTCATTGATTAACTCAATGCGGTGGGGCTCCACTTGGGCTTGCCCCGGCTTGTCGCTAAAAACGTGGCCGAACTCCCTGCATAAGGACACAGCTTCGTCCTTTTGCCCGCTTTCCAGGCGGTCACTTACCGTTACATCTTTCCATGTCTCGTTTTGCCTGGCTTGCGCTGTCTCGGGGCCTACATCATTCTCACCTTCCTCCGAAATGACGGTAGCACAGCCTACTAGCTCTCTCACCTCGTCCTGGAACTGTTTCCTAACTAAGCGCAGGCATCCTAGCTGCTCAGATGTCCTATGTCCCGTCACTCTTTCCTTTCCTACATTCATACTAGCTACGGCCTGCTGGGGCTCTATATAGCGCTTAAGCATGTTCACGTGGAAGCGCTTAGTCTTATGGTGGCCCACCTGTATGGTGTAGTTGACCTCGGAATTCCTGGCAACTACTTCGTAGGGCCCACGCCAGGTGGCCAACAACTTATTATGGGACGTAGGCATTAATAGCAGGCACTTGTCCCCTGGCAGAAATTCTCTCAGCTCGGCCTTCCTATCAAAGTAGGACCTTTGGACCTCCCTGGCCTTAACCAGCTCCTCCTTAGCAAGTTCACACGTGGCCTGGAGCCTATCTGTTAAGTTGAGCACATACTCATACGTAGAGCTAACCACGGGATCGGGAACACTGCCGTCCCACAGCTCACGCAACATCTGGAGGGGCCCCCTGACTTGCCTCCCATAAATCAGTTCAAAGGGGGAGTGCTTCAAGCTACTCTGAGGAGCTTCGCGGTATGCGAAGAGCAAGGGTGCGACAAACCTAGGCCACTCCTTAGGTTGTTCGCTCGCCATCCTCCTTAGCATCTTTTTCAACGTGCCGTTGAATCTCTCGCACAGACCATTGCATTGGGGGTGGTACGGCGTAGTTCGGATGCCTTGGATCGAAAGCAACCGTAAGAACTCGTTCATCATTCCCGAGGTGAACTGGGTTCCTCTATCACTAAGGATTTCCTTGGGCACCCCTATCCTGCTGAAAATTCCCAGCAATGCCTCCGCTACAGTGATGCTCTCTATGTTCTTAAGAGCTACGGCCTCCGGCCAACGAGTAGCAAAATCGACTAGCGTCAATATATATTTATAGCCTTCTCGCGATCGGGGCTTAATGGGACCCACGATATCGACCGCGACGCGTTCGAATGGCGTGGCTATGATGGGCAGCTGTTGCAAGGGAGCAGGCTTAACTCTGCCCCGGTCTGTGGTTTTCTGGCACGTATCGCATGATTTTGTCCAGCGGGATATATCTGTGGCCATACCCGGCCAAAAGAAATCCTTGCTGATCCTATTGAGGGTCTTATGGTATCCCATGTGACCTGCTAATGCTGCCTCGTGTCCAAGCTTAAATACTGCCTGCCTATACCGCTCTGGTACTATGAATTGGTGTTTAATCTCTTGACTTGTCTCAACCTTCCTATACATTCTTCCTGCCTTCCTTACATAAGTCATAACACTTTGACCCACTCGCCGTACGGTACCATCCTGAAGTTTCCTACGTACGGTTTCTAACGAGGGATCGTCTAGCTGCCTATCCTGAACTTCCTTCGAATCTATTAACTCCTGCATCTCAGGCACAGTCAGAGGCACCGCAGCAGAAAGGTTTCTCACCATTGCGCGGGTTACTACGGCCGCGGTGGTCTGCGTTCCTGCTTCTACGGTGCTCGTATTACGCGCCCCGGGGATATTGCCAATCACGCAATCACTTATGGGATTCCGCATGACCGCCGCTTCTACCCAACCAGTGTATATGGCCGACTCCACGTGCACGGTAGCCTCGGGCACGACGGTAGTGGAACCGTCTGCCATGCTGCACTTAATTTTCTTACCCGTATACTGCTCGGGTCTAACCAGTTGCCTTCTCACGATGCACCCTGTGCAGCCCGAATCTCTCATTACATGTGCCTCCTCGCCATTCACCAGGCCTAACCAAATGTTAAGTCCTTCCTGGCCTTCTAGTCATAACCGGTGCGTCTCGCGGCAGCCTCCTGTTACAATGTCAGGAGAACCTTCTGCCCACGAACGTGGCGAGCTCCCGGCAAGGATGGGACGCTCGTTACTGGTCTGACCTTGATTCGTGCTCATGGAGTCGTCCTGGGTACTCACCAGATTGGCAGCGGTCATGCCCGCACCCATCCTCCAACTCTGCGCTGGCTGTTCGCGCCCTTTTGCTCGCATTCCACCATCTTGTTGGGGACGACCTCGTGGCGCCGTCCATGAGCCAGACTTAGCCCTATTCATGCCGCTCCTGTCGGCTACCTGCTGCCTATACCATTCACGTGACTGACTTACCTCACCAGCACCACCTATTCCCTTACTCTGTTCTCTCCTAAAGGTATTTCTCCCGTACGCTGCATAGTGTGCTTCGGCCTTAGTGCACACATCCTCTATGCTAGTCACCTTATCTAACCTAAGCTGCGCAACTAATTGAGGACTACAAACCTTCTCGAACTGGGTCCTCACCAAAAGATCCACTAGGCCCAAGAACGTCTTCTCTGCTCCATCTTTTTCAATCCAGAGCCCTAGGCGGCTCGCCAAGCGACTAGCATATTGTGATGCCGTCTCATATTCGAGCATTTCTGCTTCGAAAAATTGCCTGCGGGCGTCCTCACTGGACACGCCATACGCTTGAATCAGCGCCTGCCTCATAGAGTCGTGCGTTCTGTCCTTCGATGGCACACTCATCAATATATCTAGTGGCCTTCCGGAGAAAAGGCTCATGAATTGGATGGCTTTGGCGTCTTCGGACCATTTCATCCTACCTGCTATGTCCTGGAATCTCTCCATGAATGTTTCAATACATTCCCCTTCCGAATACCTCTCTAAATTCGCGGCTGCGGGCATGAAAGACGTACCCTGGCTCTCGTTCTGACCGTTGCACTCGAGTCTCGCCCGTTCTAGCTCGTGATTCCTAACCCGCGCGGCTTCCTCCATGCTAAGCCTAGCCATTTCCTGCTCGTGAGTCCTAGCGGCCTCCTCGCGCGCCCATTGCCTGTCCTGTCTTTCCAAAGCCTGTTGTGATTTCACGTATTCAGCGATCTCGGCCGGGTCGGTCATTCCTAACCCTTCCTTGGCCTCCTCTATGATCGCTTGGGCGGTCCTGAAAGTACCTTCACTACCTGCCATGATGAGCGCTGAGTTAATCCGATAACTGCGTGGACGTACTTAATACTAATCATGCACACTTCACTTGTCCCGCAGTTCTGTATTTCTCTCTCTCTCAACCGAGTCCCTGTTCGTGGCGCCACTGTCATATAGGTTCGAACGGTAATACTCGGGGAAAATTTGAGAAGGCGAGAGAAACACACGACACACCAACAAAATGTGTTTAATCGGATTAACACAGGCAAAAATTAAGCTTACACAAAAGATAAATTATAAAACAAATTGTAACTTCCCTGGTGGGGAGAAAGAGACTGAAGTGGCCTGCTCGGCAAGCAGACAGGTCTCTCTTGTCCTTCGACGACGACGAGCGTCGGAAAAGAAGTCCTTCCAGGTTCTCCATGCCCTTCCTTTGCACGTCCGGGAGGGTGAGGGAGAGTGGAAGGGCATGGATCTGCGCATGCGCACAGCAGATACCTCGTAGGGACAGTTGGCAACACTGCCCCCAAGATGACCTCACGCCACCCTCGACCGAGTCAGGTGTGCTGGGTCACCACCCTACCAAGCCTCGTCTTGCCAAATCACGTGATCAGTGGATGATTAGGCGTCCGCGCCAGCAGCCTCCCAAGTCTCGTCACGTGACCCACGTGACAATAATGTAATATAATGTAATATAATAAAATATAGTATAATATAATATAGTATAATATAATATAATATAATATAATATAATATAATATAATGTAATGTAATGTAATGTAATGTAATGTAATGTAATGTAATGTAATGTAATGTAATATAATATAATATAATATAATATAATATAGTATAGTATAGTATAGTATAGTATAATATGATATAATATAATGTAATATGATAGTGTATGATATGATATAATATAATATAATATAGTTTAACATAATGCAGTGTAATTTAAAATATTATGATATAATATAATATAATATAATAGAATATAGTATAGTATAATATAATATAATATAATATAGTATAATATAATATAATGTAATATAATATAATATAACATAGTATATAATACAGTATAATATAATATAATATAATTCAATATAATATAATATAATATAATATAATATAAAATGATATAATATAATATAACATAATATAATATAATATAATAAAATAAATAAAATATAAATATAATGTAATATAATATGATATAATATAGTATAATATAATATAATATAATATAATATAATATAATATAATATATTATAATATAATATAATATGATATAATATCATATAATATAACAATTAAAAATAATATCTCGTAATTAGAGAAACAATATTGATGATAGTGTATTTTATTTTTTTTTTTTTTTCAAATGGCTTTGGTGTAGGCGAAGAGAAAATGACACCTGGAACGGAAGGGCCTATTAGAGATTGGATACAGCTTGTCTACCAATGGTTTTCGTCTATGAATTAGGTAAACTAGTGTTAGCTAGAATAAAACAAGAAAAAGTCATTCAGGAACAAAAGGGAATAAAATATATGACTTTGACTCGCGAAAGAGTGTGCTACTCTTTTAGACTATGGCTTTTGAATTTAGACAGGAAATATTGTATATATATATATATATATATATATATATATATATATATATATATATATATATATATATATATATATATATATATAGTATTTCACTTGAATGAAGAGGCTAAAGCCACCAAACGATTAGTCTTGTTCTCGGTATTGTTGGAAGCTGATTCAGCTTCCAAGTTTATTTACTGTATCCAAAACTTTTCAAATGGTTTCAGATGGGTCGGTGGCGAGTTACTCAAATTGTTTGACGGGATTTGCCTAATGGAATCCATTCATCGAAATTCTCTGAGTTGGTATAGAAATAGGTTTTTCCTAAAGGATTGAATAAAAGAGTATGTTTATCAAACGATGAGACAACGTGGTTTGGTTAAATGAAATTAAAAGAATGCAAGTCTAGACCAAGCTATCAATACTGTTGTCAAAAACGTTCGATTTGTGTGAGCAATTGGCAGACTTGGTGAAATTGGGTTGGCGGACAGACCAATCCGTGTAGTTGGCGGGAGTGGTTGAGGGGTATTACTATTTTAGTTGTTTCCGTTGCAGTGGGGACTGACACGGTTTGTAACTAATGTAATTTGAGCCTCCCTCTTCACCATCGCATCGCTTTTGTTTTGCTGTTGACACTGACACCAGTGTTCCACTTTGGCTTTGTTTTTATCTTTCTTTAAAATTACGTTGCCATTGGTTTTCTATCGTACGATGTCGACATGACATTCGCTGCTGATGTTTCGTTGCCGTTTTTTCGGTTCTATATTTTTTCTTTTCTTTTATTTTTTGTATAATAGATCAATATTTTTTTCAGAACTGTTCCTATGCCGACGTAGCAATTTTATTTAATTTGTTTCCCTGGTGTCAAGTTTTATAGGTTTCAACTTTGATCTTGTTTTTTTTTTTTTAACTTTGCGGCATAGACCTGCCTCATTTTCCTCTTCCTTCTACTTCTCCTTCTACTCCTCTGCCTCCTCTTCCTTCCCCTTCACCAAGTTATCCCCTTCTTTATCCTCTGATGTTTTCTTTCTCTTCCTAGCGTTCGGTTTTGTTCTTCCTTATTTTCCCGAAATCCCCCTTTTCCACTTCCTAGTCTTGCTACTCCTACTCCTCCTCCTCCTCCTCCTCCTCCTCCTCCTCCTCCTCCTCCTCCTCCTCCTCCTCCTCCTCTTGTCCCCCTTCCCTCTAGTTCTACTTCACCTACTACCCTTTTTACTACTCTTCTTCCTCCTCCTAATATTCTCTTCTTTTTTCTTTTAATCCTCTTTCTCTTAATCTCCGTACCATTTCTTCTCCTTCTTAAATCCCTTTATCTATCTCATTCCAACTCTCTTTTCTTTTCCTCCTTCCTTCTCTCCTCTTTCTTTCTCTTCCTTTTTTCGAAATATTTCTCTTCTTCTTTATCTTCCTCCTCTTCCTCTGCTTTTTTCTCTTCCTCCTACTCCTCTTCTTCTTCCTCTTTTTCATCCTCCTCCTTTACTTTATAGTTAGTTACCTCCTGCTCCTTTTCGTCCTCCTTTTCTTTCCTTTCATTTTCTACCTTTATATTATCCCCTCCTTTTCATTTTGTTCCATCTCTTCCTGCTCCTCTTTTGCTTCTTTCTCATCTTCAAATGCTTCGTTTTCCTCCTTCGCTCTTTCTTCCCCACTCTCCTCCTCCTCCTACTCTCTCTGTTGCTCCATTTACTTCTTCTTTTCTTCCCCCTCCTCTTCTCATTCTCCTTCCACTTCCTACTCCTCTCCTTCCTTCTCTTCCTATCTTTGATTTTTACAAATACCCCTCCTTCCGTTTCTTTCTTCTGACCCTGCTGTTCTTCAAACTCTTTCCAATTTTCAATCACTTCCTCCTTCTCCTCCTCCTCCTTCTTCGCCTCCTTTTCCTTTTCCTTCTCCTTTTCCTTCCTCTCCTTCACCTCCTTCTCCCTCTCCTCCTTCTCCTTTATCTCTTCCTTTTCCTACTTGTTCTCTTCTACCTTCTGTCTTTACCTCTTCTCGTCCTCCTCCTCTCCCTCTCGTCCTTCTCCTCGTGTCCTATTTCTTCATCCTCCTTCTCCTCCTCTTTTTCTTCTTCCACCTCCTACCTAATCTTCTTTCTTGTAGTCTTTCTCTTCGCTTATTCCCTTCTTCCTCCTTCTTTTATTTCTCATTATTATTATTCATATTCTCAACCTCCCCTTATTCTCCTATTTTTCCTTTACTTCTCTTACTTTCTCTCTTCTCATCCTCTTCTCCTGTTCCTACTACTCACCTTTTACATCTTCCTCCTTCCAACCTTCTCTACCTGCTCCTCTTTTACCAGCTTCACCTCTTCCTTATCCTCTTCTTCCTCGTCATCCTTTTCCACGTCCTCCTTCCCCCCCCCCTCTTCCTCCTCATTCTCTTCCTGTTTCTGCTTCCTCTTTGCTTTCCCCACCTTTTTCACTTCCCCTGTTCTCTCCATTGATTTCTTTGTAACGCTGATCCCTAAGGAGGCAGTGCCTAGTCATCGCACTTTTTCCCTATCCTATGCAAAATTGTATCTTTTTTGCCTTTTTCTCATCATGTACCTTAGATTTCAAAGAATTAAAAGGGGACTACAAAGGAAGAACGCGCTGATAGGAGACCTTTTGGTCCATAAATAGGTCGTATGTGAGAAAAAAAAATGAAAGAAAGAAATTGATAAAGACAAATAACAAACAGAAAAATAACAATAATTTATGATAATAAATAAATAATAAAAATAAACATAAATAATGAAAAAATTATATTAAATAAATAGATAACATTTACTAAATGGCAGGCTTTACATCATATCGCTTAGGTGTTTATCTAAATGAATCTTAAAACCTTGAACTGTACTACATTGCACTGCCTCTGCAGGAAGTTTATTCCAGTCATTTACGACACGGTTGGTGAAGCTATTGCTACCCTCTTCCAAATTGAATCTACTTCCTGACAGTTTGAGACCATAATTTCTTGTCTGATTCACATCCGGTGTGAAAATTTTGTCACTTCTGATGTTGTCTATTCCCTTTATAACCTTAAAGACCTCTATAAAATCACCCAAATCAGTGCTTTTTTAGGGAAAATAGATTCATATATTTAGTCAGTTTTCGTATAATTTACATCTGATATCTCCATTATTTATATAAATATTTCCAAAGAGTACCAAAAAGATGAATGAAATAGATTAGTAGCAGATAACATAAAAAGACAGTTACCATGTGGTGAAAGAGTTAATTACAAGGAACTACA
>NC_134778.1:24273187-24275687 GCF_046742065.1 Oratosquilla oratoria | reverse complement strand
ATTCACCCCTATCTCCTATCTTCTTTCCTTCCTCAACAGACATTCCCCTCTTTCCCAATGTCATTTTTACCCCATCCATCCATCTCATCCTTGGTCGCCCCTTCATGTTCACTCCTTCCACCTCTGCCTCCCACACCTCTTTTACTCATTTTTCTTCGCTCATTCTTTCCATATGTCCAAACAATCGCAATACTCTTTCATCAACCGTATCTCCCAACCCCCTTTCCACCCCCGCTTTCCTCCTCACCTCCTCATTTCTCACTTTATCCAACCTAGTAATCCCTACCATACTTTAAGGCATTTCATCTCAAACACATTTAAACTATTCCTCTCTTATGTTCCATTGTTTCTGCCCCCATAATGTGTGTGGGCACAATCACTCCTTCATACAATCTCCTCTTAACATCCGTTCCCAAATATCTATTTCTCATTACACTTTTTAATCCCTCAAGTCATTTACTTGCTTCTCTCAGCCTACATTCTATTTCCACCTCCACTCCTCCTGTCCTTCTTGTTCCACACACCAACTTTGCACACCTTGTGACTCCCTCCTTGAACCATTCCCATTCATCCTTCACTCCCTCCCACTCCTCTCTCTCAGCTTCTTCTTGTACTCCTTCTCCTTTTCTTTCTCATTCAAGCACTTTATTTTAAGCACATCCCTTCTTCATATATCCTCTACTCTCAACATACCTTCCACCAAAAAAATTTCTGATATTACTACCTTGGCATTAAGATCTACCAATACCGCTACATTGACATTTCTCCCTAAACCTTCTATGCACTCATTTAAATCTATCCTAAAAGCCTCCCTTTCTTCTACACTCTTCTCACTACCAGTCTCATATGCACTTACAAGCACCCACATCTCCCTTGCCAGTTTCACCTTCATCCATATAAACCTTGAAGAAACCTCCTTCCTCTGTACCACACGTTTCTCCGGACCTCCGTATTGGTGTGCGAGAACTCTACCACTGCGCCACGCGTCATTAATTACACTGGCCTGCGTTTAATTTTTTTTTTTTCAAAGGTCGAAGGTTTTTCAAGTGATTTATAGGTTTTTTGGTGCGCTGAATCCAAAAATGCCATCCGTTTTCTTGGATCAGGTCTAGTTTTTGAGATATGAGAAGTGCTACTTTTGGGCCTTGTATAGTACTAAGTATAAAGAAAACAAGGCTGCAGGTATAGCCTATTCTTATTTTTTTTTTGCATAAAAATGATAATGTAGCACCCCGAAACTGATACTGAAACCTAATGATGTTTTTGTTTACTTTCAGGAAACTGAAACCGAAACTGAAACTGAAACTGAAACTGCATTGACTACATTGACAAACTGCATTGACAACACTGAAACTGAAAATGGTTTAGAAAAGTGTGATCTCCAATCAATGTGACTGATTTTATAAGAACCTGTGCTTTTTACAAGAATCTGTGCTTCTTGTGTTTCTATTTTGAACACGTATCTTAGATTGAAAGAAAATGGAACGCAAATGCACAAATCATCCTGATAGGTTCTGCTACATATGTGGTAATGTGATTCTTCCTCGTCGACTAGCAAATATAACTGATTTTGTGAAGAAGGCATATCATGCTTACTTTGGAGTTAAGCTTGGGGACCAGGACAAGCCATTTGCACCCCATGTTAGCTTCAAAACATGTGTCGAGAACTTGCGTGATTGGAGAAATAAAAAAAGGAAGAGTATGCCATTCGCTGTTCCAATGGTTTGGAGAGAGGGTAAAGATCATGTGTCAGACTGATATTTCTGCATGACTAATCTTAAAGGAGTCAACCGCAAGAACAAGCATTGTATTCAGTATCCTAATGTTCCGTCTGCCATGCGACCAGTCCCTCATGGTCCAGGCCTGCCCGTTCCCGAGCCAGATGTTGCAATGGAATCTAGCTCTGAATCGGAATCTGATAACACACTAGACAGGGCAGAGGGTGGAGAATACATGCCAGAAGAGAATGACCGGCCAGTGCCTCTAACACAAGCAGATCTCAATGACCTGACACGGGATCTAAACCTATCAAAGGAATCAGCACAGCTTCTGGGTTCTCGTCTTCGTGAGAAAAATTTGCTAGCACCTGAGACAACATTCTTTTGGTACCGAGAGCGTGAAAGAGAATTTAGACAGTTCTTCACAACCCAGAAGGACTCGTCATTAGTTTACTGCAACAACATTGCTGGTTTGATTCAATCAATGGGGCTGGACTATGTTGCTACTGAATGGAGACTGTTCATCGACTCTTCCAGCAGAAGTCTCAAGGCAGTCCTCCTTCACAACGGAAATAAATACTCTTCAATTCCAATCGGTCATTCGGTGCAAATGAAAGAAACTCATAACAACGTGGATCAGCTACTGTCTGCTCTGAACTACAATGACCATGGTTGGTTGATCTGTGGAGATCTTAAGGTAGTTGGATTGGTTTTGGGACTACAGGGTGGGTACACAAAGTATCCATGCTTTTTGTGTTTGTGGGATAGTCGGGCTGATGATC
>NC_134778.1:24263187-24265687 GCF_046742065.1 Oratosquilla oratoria | reverse complement strand
TTTGAAGGAGTTACCTTCTTCTCCTATGGAACGTCTGACGTACTCGGGATAACCGCGGTTTCCAAAGGGCAGCTCATTTCTGCACGTCTTGGGGAATCCTTTTCCACACTGCCCGGGTTTCTTGCTTTTTACTTGGCAACACAGTTGTGACTCGTCATAACCCTTGCAGGGTCCGTGTATCATGCACCGAGTGACGGTGTCGTAGAGCCTCGGCTCCTTTTCCTTGTCGGGTATCTCGGCTCTTATGACTTGCTCTACAGTATCCGCGGTGACGCGAACAGCCATCCACAATAGTATGTGGGCGTGCGGCAAGCCGCGTTTCTGCCATTCTACACTATAGAGATAAGCTTTGACGGCCCCGAAGGCCTTTTTGTGTATCAGGTCGTCCATTAGGCTATCCAGCTTCAGCTTGAAGATCCTGCTCATAAGATCCGGCCTGTCGGCCCCTTGGGTCCCTGGTCCGCCAAATTTCTTCACCACCTCTAACACCTCCGGCCATCTAGGGTTCATAGTGAAGGTTATGAAGTAGTCGGGCGACCCGTAGGCCGTAACGTAGGCCAGGGCATCCTGTTGGCGCTCTTTCATGTATCTGGGCCCTCCAACAAACGACGGTGAGAGCACTATGCGTTGCCCGACACCACTTTTGTCGGCAGAGCTCAGCACGTCGGCCCTCTCCTTGCGCATGCCGGAGTGTTGGTGCTCAAAATAACACAACCGGCTAGACTCGATTTTTACGTAGTTATCGACCACAAACTGCTGGAACAACCGACGGCATTTTGTGATGTGGTTGAAGATCCCTTCTCTCTCCATGTAAAGGGCCGAGTAGTACATGAGCGCAGTCAGTCTTTTGGCGGAGCCATTCTTTTCCATATTCAAGCTGTAACCTTTGTCTCCGTTGGGGATCAACATGGGATACTGGAAGAGATCGTAGAAGTAGTTGGTAGAGCTAATCATCTTGATGGCATATTTCGAATCGGGCAGAGGCGACGCTATTCTGACCTTCAAAATATCGGTATCTGGACCCAGGTTGACTATCGCCCCTACTTGGCAGGAAGCCGTCGGTAGATGGTAGACGCCCTTGTGTTCCCTGGTGGAGACGTTTTCTGCTGTCTTAAGAGTGATGGTAACGTCTGGCAAAGAGCTGTGCTGAGTAACGTAAGCCTGGACCAGCTTCGCTGACGTCTCCGCCTCTTTGAGGATTTCCCTCAGCGCAGCGTTGTTGTTAACCAAATACGTGTATAACAGCTCTATAATTCCCTCATTCCTTCGGTATTGTTCGTCCTCGCGTTTCCTACGCTTAGACGTCTCGGGACTCTCGCCGTCTTTATTTCTGTAGGTAAACCTGTTGCAGCGTAGTTTTAATTGCTGTTCCTTGTCGTGGT
The DNA here is from genome assembly GCF_046742065.1 of Oratosquilla oratoria. NCBI lineage: Eukaryota > Metazoa > Arthropoda > Malacostraca > Stomatopoda > Squillidae > Oratosquilla > Oratosquilla oratoria. Next base: position 24,264,305 of record NC_134778.1, on the reverse strand, counting down.
AGAAGTACAAATCCAGGAAATTTACTGCAGATTTCCAAAACGTTTTCCTTGAGACCCAAACGACTGCTGTCGTCTTCCGTAATCATCAAGTTAGGCTTCATGCCCTTTCTTCGGAAATCTCTCCACTATAGGGCTCCAAGGAATCAAGCAAACCTTCGTCGTAGACGTAATTTTTCTGTTCTTTCAGGAGCTCGTTAAAGGCTATCGCCTTTCTCTGGAATAACTTTATCTTCTCTTTTACTTGAAACTTCTTTGTTTGGCTGTCGTCATAGAGGCTAGGAAACTTCTCCTTATGTTCACTTTTTAGAGCTTTAGTCTTCTCGTTGTTTAACTCCTTCTTGTCGAGCTTCTTCTTCTCCGTTACCCATTTCCAGAAATGGCGATACCTTTGGACTGCCAATTTTGAAGTAGCTCTGGCCATTCCTCTTCCCTCGAATCAACCGGAACGCCGTAGAAAGTCGGTTTTGTTGGTGGCATAATTTCAGATTTGTTTCAGGCATGTTCACAAAAAACCCTCACAGCCTATGATCGAGTACAGCGCTCCTTCGGGTGTAATCCTTTTTACCGTGAAACGGCGTAAGGGCCCATTAAATTTTTTTTAATATGATATATTATATATGTATATGTATATATGGGAGAAAGCATACGCTGGACTCGACGTTCGTCCAGCGTATGCTTTCTCCCATAATAATGGTTCCTGGACTCCAGCTATTTACGAATATATATATGTATATATAATATATATATATATGCATATATAATATTACATATATATATACATATATATATATATATATATAATACATATATACAACTTCTTTTCAGCAATTGCCATCTGTCATTTTTTTTTTTTTTTTGTAAATATCCCATAATAATCACATTTGAAATGTTATTACCAAAGGTATTTGCCTAAGATTTTGTATACACATATGTTACTAACAGTCTTTCTAGACCTTCTACTTTGGAGGAAAATTAATCGACATCTAGACTTTCCTATGTTCCTTGACCAGCTAATGCAAGTTGCAATTTCTGTCGCCTCTCTGTCGCCTCACAGTCAACTCTCTGTCACTGTTATTTATGTAAACTCTGTAGCCACTGTAATTGCCCTTGTGGATATA
>NC_134778.1:24253771-24257687 GCF_046742065.1 Oratosquilla oratoria | reverse complement strand
AAGACAAAAGAGATAAAAAATGGATAAATATTGTAGAAAGACATTAGTCCTATAAATGGAAAAAGTATACTAGGTTATTGAAATGAAATATGTACAAGTGTGCAGAGTTAGAAAAGAGTATATAACGTAAATTGATGTTTAGAAAAATGTAAAGATCATCCATAACGAGTTTACAGATTTGTAAACAACAAACCAAAAAGAAACAAGAATTTGAAAAACTACGACAAAGAGGAGTTTTGAAATGCACAGAGGAAATAGAAATGGCAAGAAATTTATGAACAAGCATTTTAAATCGGTGTTTATGAAGGGGAACATACAACCTTGAGATATCGAGTGGGAGGTGAAAGTCCCCCCCTATGAGAAGAAATAGAAGTATCAAGAAATCGAAATAATTAAAGTTACTTGAGTAATCTCAATGCCAGAAAGTTGCCATGAGAACTGAGATGATATGGCGACTTAGATTTTGAAGAGAATGTAGGAATGAACTAACAAACAAAATACATAGTCTAATCAAGCAATTCATTGAGAGAAGTAAAAGTACCAGAAGTTTGGAAAAGAACAAATATAGTGCCAATATATGAATGGGGAAACAAAAGAAAACACTACTAACTATAGACCGGTCTCTATTACAAGTACAAATAGCTAAAAATTTGTGAAAGAATTATCAAAAGTAGATGGGTAAGGCATTTGGTAAAAAACAAACGTACTAAATCCAAGGCAATTTGAATTTAGACCAAAGGACGATCATGCGTCACAACACTTAAAGTGTTTCTATACAAAGCTAATTAGAGGTATTACAAGAAAATAGATGGATGGGCTGAGATTGTGCATTTCTAGACCTGAAAAAAGCTTTTGATAACGTCCCACAAAAGAAATTGCTAAAGAAACTAGAAACTGCAGAAGGAAAACATTGGCAATCTGCTGAAGTGGAAAGGAAGACTTCTGTAATGAAAGAAGAAATGAGAAGTGGTTGAATAAGAGACATATAATCTAATATGGGATGAAGTGACAAGTGGAGTTCCACAAGGAATAGTTCCAGGCCCCAATAATATTTGCAATATATATTACTGAAATGGATAAAATAATTGAACTTATATGAAGCTCATCTTTGCGGAAAGATTCACAAAATTGTTGAAATAATGTGAACACTCCTGAAGAAGATTGTGAGTCGCTGCAGAGTGATCTCAATAAAGTATGGGAAATGGAGTAGAAATTGGGAGATTGAAAATTTTAATTAAGAAGTGTAGTATAATGAAAATTTGGAAGAAGCAAAAAAAAAAAGAATAGTTTGATAATATAAATTTGGTAGAGGAAGAAATTAATAAGTTAGAAAATGAGAAGGACCTAGGAGTCATTATTATGATTAATTTGTCCCCTGAGAAACATATAAAAAAAATTTTGGAGAAACTTATAATCTAATAAGAACAATCAAAGTGGCATTTACAAACATGGACGAAGAAATGGTGAAGAAAATACTAGTCTCTTTGATATACCAAGATTGGAGTATGGCAGCGAGGACGTGGTCACCAAGTAAAAAAAAAAAAGGTATTACAAAACATGAGAGAATACAAAGATCAATTAACAAAGTTGGGCACCAACCCTCTCAGAACTATCATATGAAGAAAGGACTAGCAAAACTTGAGCGACATACATTATAGCAACAGAAGAGAGAGAAGGAGACTTGATAAACTACAAATAGAAGGATGAAAGGCATTGTAAACTATTGATAGAATGATCTAATAAATTGGGATAGTAGATCTACAAGAGGACACTGAAAGAAAATCAAGAAAGACAAATAGAGAAGAGACCTTAAAAAGAATCAGATTTCCCCATAGAGTAATAGAACGTGTTTGCAACAAGTTAGATGAAAATGTGGTGTGTGCAAAAACGATACACCGAATTAAAAAAAAAGTGTGTGTGTGTTACACCACACACACGCACACTACACACAAACACACACACACACACACACACCCACACACACACACACACACACCGGCTCACACCACACACACACACACACACACACACACACACCACACACACACCCGCCACACACACACACACACATATATATATATTTATATATAAAAATATATGTATATATATATATATATATATATATATATATATAAATATATATATTATATATATATATAAATATATATATATAAACATACTCCACCTTCTTCGGTCCCTTACTTTACTCCTCCAATTTGTACTACCTTCAACTGTTACTGTCCCCCTCTAACTTCCATTTTCTTACTCCTCCACCTCGCACATCCTCTTATTCATTTCCGCTTTCAAATAGTTTTTCTACAAATTTCCTTCCTTCACATCCCATATCTTCTCATTACTTCTTTTATCGAGTTCCAGCTTTTCTTCTCTCAGTACCTCTTCTAGATCTCACCTCTCACTAACCTTTCTGTTTTACAGTTTATATTTTTTATTCCCTTCTTGCTCCAACTCTCACTTTCTCCTAATCCCTCTTGCATTCAACCATTCCTTTTCTCCGCTTCTCCATTTTTTCAACTATTAACTCATACCCTGACCATTCAGCAGCTCATACATTTGAATAGTAAAATTTGCTTAAACAAAAACAGAAAGAAAAGAAATTCCTTGGTAGTGAAGTGGTAGGGCAGAGGCATTCATGAATTTCAAAAGGTATAAAGTTATATAGTGTTGATTAATGTCAAGATGTAATTATGCTTGATAAAAAATTATGAAGAGAAACAACTAATGAAACGCCTAAAATCTTAACGTGTTAATATGTTCATTCATTAGGAGAAAAAAGCTTGAGTAATGGTAATAGAGCTAATGATATGAATTATTTTTTGGGGAAAACTAAAATTTTCAGTCTTCGGAACAAATAAGAGACTAAAAAGGTTGAAGTAAAGGAGATTTTGCAAAGGAGAGCCTAAAGGATGCCGGTAGATGTGTAGGGTAACTGTGGGTAAAATATGATTAGTATATTTTCCATGAAGATTAGTCTCCTCATACACAAAGGACTGTTTTTTGATTCTGGCCCGTAAATACGTTACTAGAAGTACCTAACATTACTGCCAACAGATCTATGAAGCCATCACAACCATACAGGGTATTCTTCACAGATAAAGAGATAGATAAAGATAGGGGTGTGAAAAAATTATTTGGCATTCTATTAGCAATAAACAAAAGCATCTATTCCTTGGTACAATATCGGCAACCGATCATATGGAAGTCATGAAAGTTGCGCACGAGGAGATTTAACGGAAAAGTAGCAATAAGCAGGGTTGATGGAAGGTTAAAAAGTGAGAAAGGAGAGATGGAGAATGAGAGATACAGAGAGTGAGAGAGAGAGAGAGAGAGAGAGAGAGAGAGAGAGAGAGAGAGAGAGAGAGAGATAGAGAGAGAGAGAGAGAGAGAGAGAGAGAGAGAGAGAGAGAGAGAGAGAGAGAGAGAGAGAGAGAGATAAATTAAAGAAAGAAAGAGAGAATAGAGAAGAGGAGAGTATTCGTATTACGTCAGTGATACCAGCGTTTCTATCCTTAGGAATAATATTGCGCCGAAGAGGTTTATACAGATATTAAAGGATAAAGGAAGGGTAAAAAGGAGAGATATCAAAAGCTGAATGTGATCAGCATTCTTGTTTGAGTGAATATTAGTGTCCATTAATGGAAGAATGATGCATAACTTTCATCTGTAGCAATGTCACTATAGCCTCTAGAATATTAGCTTTATAAAGCCTATACTAAGTAATTTTACATACGGGGAAAGAGGTAGGTAGACAGACAGACAGACAGATAGGCAGACAGACAGATAGACAGATAGACATAGAGATAGAGGCAGTCAGATAGACAGGCAAACAGATAGGAAGACAGGTAGACAGGCAGGCAATCTGACTCACGTGGCACTGAATGTAAATGTGAAGGCGGTG
>NC_134778.1:24238771-24248771 GCF_046742065.1 Oratosquilla oratoria | reverse complement strand
AAACTCTATACACACATCACTTTATCTTCCACACCACACGACACCCAAACTCAAAACTCACACTCCACTACACATCAACACACCCACGACACCACCCACAGGCACACTACACACACACACTCTACACACTCATCTCTCAAACAAACAATTTATTGTAAATTAACAACTCTCACTATTTACATCTCACACACACTTTAACACAACAACAACTCACTTCACACTACACACCTACACACACACACTGTACGATCTTACCCTCTATCCATCATTACACACCTTAACACTCACTACACACTATCCGATGATTCTCTTATTCATTTCACCATCAATATATTACACTCGCTTTCACTTATCTCACTGCCACTCTCTCGCACTTACTCAAAATCTCTACTCAGGTGGAGTAGTCTATGAGAGTACAGCACTGAGCTGCTCCTATCTGTGGCACCCAGCCAGCTCATTCGGTCGCGACTATCCATCCTGCCCGGACAACAGGCAGAAATTCCTTTCGAGTACCACATGGCCTGACGCTTCTAGGGTACGCTTACTCCATGAATCTCGTGGTCGGCCTCGTGAACTTAGGCTGTGTGTGAGTCGTGTGCAAGGTCATTGCTTTACACATAGAATTTTGACCTACGAGCCTAGAGCTATCTTCCAGGACGTGAAATTGCCGTCGATCTTCGTCGCTCTCAACACTGAGACTCTAGTCTCACATGTGCATACACATCTTCATCTCACTCACTACTTATATTCTCTCCTACTATTCCGCCTCTCAGCTACTACTCAAACACATACACGCTTATCATCCACTCACTTCTAACACACTCAGCTATTTTCTAAAACATCATATTACGTACTCAATTCCTCTTGTGCAAAACATCGCGTCATAGATATACTTCACTCTCTTATTGACTGTCATTCGACTATCGACGTACACGTGCTAGTCTCGCATCTCTTCGTGTTTCTATCCTTCATACACACCTTCAAACACACACTATCCACTTCTCACACTAAATCTCATCACACACTCTACACTCCACACACACTTCAACACTTTCTCTCACATGGCTGGCGAGGAGTTTTATAATTATGCTCTCTGACTGTGTGAGAGGGTCGTCCAGATGGCCCGTGTAGGACTGCTCTAGGATGACTGTGCTCGTATTAGCGCATAACTTTTTCATGGGAAAAGGGGACAATCCCAGGTGGATCTCGGAGGAGTCTCAGAGGCGTGAGATACGTGTGATGAGTGTAAGTTGGTTATGGGTGCCGTCACACGGCGGCAAGCATGCTTGTAGTGGTGGATTGGTGTCAGAGGATCTGCAGTGTGTGGTGTTAAATTGGTAAAGAACGACACTATGGGAGTTTCTAGGGACGGGTTGGAATGTTGTCGTAGTCTACATTTTGGGTGGTATTGACTGATCTTGTGTCAATATCAGGTAACATTATAGGCTTTGGGTGTTGTGTTCCTTCATTCAGGCATTGTTCTTTGGACCTAGCGAAATCTGTTGCGTTGATCGACTAATCGGTAGACCAGTATGGCTAATGTGGGAGGTATGCTATGGATATATAACGGGATTCTACTCGGATCACATTGTATGCTAGTTCTAGGCGCCACTGCGTGAGTGTTCTGTGTGTTGTGGTAACGTTGTGTGGTGTAGTAGCTGGAGGGGATGCAGTTTGTAGATCCATGTGGTGTGCAATTACTGGGTGGGAGGTTATAGTGGTCTCAGATGGGTGGAAAGAGAGTGATTGGGTGACATGGTTGTACTTACACAGAACTATGTGTTTGATCTCTTTCTTTGGAACAGATGGTGGTAGTGGGTGTGAGACTTGTTAGGGGTTAGACGAATGCATCTGGGTTGAATGGGGTGTATGGTGTGTCTGGTGTGGGGAACTTAGTGAATATGTGAAAAGTGTTGGCGGTGTAGACATGTGTGTCGTGTGAGGTAATTTATAGCATGAGAGATTGGTGTCACTAATAATTGTTTACGGAGGTGTTGACATTACGTTGGTTGTGAGGCGTATTGACAGTTTCGGTGTGTGGGGTTCTGGTTATCCACAGAGACTCAACACTCAACATGTTGTTGGGGGGTCTTTATTGGATTGTGGGCTATGTGTGGTATCTTAGATGTGTTTTATGGGGCTGACACTTAGGGGGACTGAGTTATGTGTGCATTACATGGTATTGACAGAATGGTGGATAGGGGTTTGTAAGTATGTGTTTTACAGTGGCGGGTGCTTCATGGCATTACGATTGAACTTATGGGACGGAGTGTGTATGGGGTGGGTCTTAGGGGGTTTGTGTGAAATCCTAGTCTGGTTTGGAATGTGGGACAGGATTTTTGTGGATATAATGTGATTTGTTCACATCATCTTGCGGTTACAAGGTGTGCAAATTCTATGTGAATGGCTTGTAGGCATAGTGGTGGGGTTTGGGGACATATATGCACTAATGGGTATAGGGGGGCAGGATTAATTACGGTGGTTATTTATGTGATCAGAGTTGAGTGAGTTGTGATGGAGTCATAATGCGACTGGGTTGTAGGTGAGGACAGATTTCAGGCATCAAGATTTTTGTAGGGGTGTATTATGGACCGTGTCTTGTGTGACGAGGATGTTTTACAGTGATGGTGTGGTGGTGGTGTTGTGGGGGGCGGGTGTTCCCACGGCGCTGGGGTTTGGGGGGTTATTGCGAACACTTCGTGATACATGTGTGGGACTGGGGACGTGGGTATATGTGGTTTATAGGTTTGTGGGTAAGATTATTGTAGTGGAACAATCTTGAGGTTTTGTTGGGACTGATGGCTGATGGTGAGTGTTGTAACAGGAACTTGGAAAGAAGTACCGATGTTGGTGGTGTCTATGGCTGGGGTGTTGGGGGGATTATGTCGGGGGTTGTGGTTTGGGAGGGGGGTGGGGGGGGGTGGTGTGGTTGGGGGTGATTGGGGGGTAGATGAAAGTTGGGTGTGTAGAAAAGGATTATAGAAGGTTTTGATGCATGGGGGGGGTACGGTGTGGGGGGGGGGGGGGGGGGGGGGAGAATTATTTATGATGAGAACGTGGTTGCATGGTGGTTGTGTTGGTTTCTTGCGAAACTGCTTCTGTCCATAGGGCAGTGGACAAGGAACAGGGATGTCCCGTCATCCAAGGAGGTGCTAAGATGAGAGGGAGGGTGGAGGGGTGTGGAGTGATTCCAGGGATGGAATGGGTGGAAAATTATTTTATGCCTTTTTCCTTTTTGGCTACCTCCCTTGTAAGGGGGAAAAAGACCTTGGTATATGTCATGTATGTATGTATGTTATGTATATATATATATAATGATATATATGATTTATATAAATATACTATATATATATATATTTATATATATATAACAAGCATCACTGGTGAGCAAAGGTAGAATTATATTTGTAAACCAAAACTAACACCAGGTCGAAAAAGAGAGTTGAATAAGCGAGTCTATTATTTCGACTTCTAACTGCAATCCTCTAAACATTAGTATAAAAGCGGGAGAATGATGCTATCTTTAAATAGCAACGTCCCTTACCAAAAGAAAAGGAACTCTAAGTAAGGAATAGATACCCCTAGCTCACTCTCTGGTGAAGTTGAGGATGACGGAAGGTTCAGGGTTAGAGAGGGGGGGGGGGAGGATACATATTAGACGAATTTCAAGGTGGAATGAGAAGAAAGATAATAAGATTCCGCTTTTCAATACACAATGAATTTATGAGGAATAGGTATAGGCTTTTGCCTTTACTGTTTTTAGAAAGAACACTCATTCAGCAAGTTTACCTTCATTTTTAGTTATTTAGTCATCCTGGAGTATCATATTAAAAGGAGCGTAGCTTCGGGTCTTTTTCTTGCGAGCTATTCAGGATCTATAGCCCTCCAGTTTTGTAGAACATGGGTAAAAACTGTTCATCAGGTTCCAATTAACAAAATTAGCTTACCCCTCAGTGGCTCCCTGGATAAAGCCTTCAGCCAGTCGAAACTATATTTTTTCAATCCTCCTTCTATAAAGCCAATCGTGTTATATAAATTCCCTTCTTATTCCCTTTTCAGAGTTCATTAGCCACTTGGCCAAATTTTTTCTCCAGAGATAAATGTAAATCTAATTTATAATTATGCGAAATACTATTGATAATTATTTTTTTGTTAATATTCACCTGCGGTTGAAATAATATCACATCCCAGGGGTTTACTCCTTTCCCCCCCGGTACATATTGTAACCTTGCATTCATCGGTCAGACAGTGAAGAGACCTAAGGACAAGATTGAATGAGCACAAAAGGTCCAATTAGGTGCTGGTTTTTTGTTTTACAAGAGAGTTCAACTGTGTTCCATCACATGAACAAATTAAATCACTCAGATGGACCTGGGAAATAATCTGAACTTATGTATAAATCTGATTGTGGGTTTAGATGGAAAATGATGGAAACAACATTAAATAGATTATCTTCCTACTGTTGAATATTTCTAAGGTCAATTAACTCCAGAAATAATCTCGGGATTGATCATAACAAAACAAATTGTCAACGAGGTATCCTCACTCCCCTCCCCCTCCCCTACCCCTCCCCCCTCTCCCTTACCCGATCTCAACGTATATTATCATATCAATAAGGGAGTGAGGCGCAGTGGTACTTATCCTTCCCTATTTTCTTTTCTTTTTGTAAGAGGTTGCTATTTAAAGATAGCATCCCTCCTCCAACTTTTGCACTTCTGAAGACGATTGTAGTTAGCAGTCGAAATATATAAACTTGTTTTATTCAGCTTACTTTTTCCGAATGTGGGGTGTTAGGTTGTGATACACCACCACAACAATACCACACACACTCACACATACCACACACACACACAACACACACACACACACACCACCCCCACACAACACACACACACACACACAGCAACCACACACACACACTACAAACACACACGGCACACACACACACACACACACACGCACACACAAAAACACTTCACACAGACACACACACACACACACACACACACACACAGACACACACACACACACACACACATACACAACACACCACACACACACACGACACACACACACACACACACACACACACACAGATTATCACACACACACACTCACACACACGCTACAAAAACACAGGTCCAACAGCATACACTCACAGACACAAACACACAACACACACACACACACACATACACACACACACCACACACACACACTACATACACACACACACACACCACACTCACACACACACACACACACAGACACACACACACACACACACACACGGCACAATACCAGACACACACACACACACACACACACACACACCACATCACACCTACACACACACACAGTCACAACACCACATCCACCTCACACACACTCACACACACACACATATATATACTATATATATAGTATATATATATTATATATATATTTACAATATATTACATAATATACATAAGTATACACTCCACATATATATATATATCTATGTGTGTGTGTTTGTGGGTGTGTATGTATATATAACATATATATACATATATATACATATATAATATTTATATATATATATATATACATCTATATATATATATATAGATATATACATATATTTTAATATATTTATATATATATATATATATGTGTGTTTGGTGTGTATGTATATATTTATATAATATATATACATATATATATATATACATACATATATATATATATATATATACATATTATATATATATATATATATATAAATATATCATATATATTATATATATATATATATAAATATATATGACCACCTAGGTTTTACGCACATATGCGATCAGTTCAAAATTGGCTACACATCCCATACCTACGCCTCAAACCTACTCTAATCAGATACTGTATATGCTATTCGACTTTGTGCAGTGCACGATTCAAATGCTGTAATGACACATGCCTGCACTCCTCGGTGAAACCTCCAACTGAACCGTTTTCAATTAATGTTTTCATCAAACTGACGCATTTTGAAGGCCAATGCATTTTTCGTTCGTTGCCACTTTCAGGCATCCGACAGCTGAAGGCTGAACCCCCTTAGGATAGGACCGGCTTCAGTAGAATCTTTATAATAACAGTTAAATAAACTAACATCAGTATCAAAAACTTTATAAACAGAGGTAAAAAATATTGCCTGACAACGATGGTGGGGTATTCACGGAAGGGGAGCTACAGACTGCATGAGGTGTAAATTAGGACACGTTCTGCCATGAATGACGAAATAGGTCATTGGCTACATGGTGGTAGAGTTTTGAAACAGGTAAGCAGCATTGCAACATCCAGTGACTTTGGTTGTATGGGCCTAGTTTTTATTAACAACAATGTTAAGAAATATGTATATGCAACTGTTATTACAAGCTTTTTGGAAGAATGAATCATTGAGGCTTAAAGCTTTAAATGTAGAATTCAGTCATTATTACAACTTGAAGCTTTGGTAATTTAGGTGAAGATGGTATTAATACCGGGAAACCGAATGTAGTGCAACCTCTATGAGATCTGAGTTTCATACGACATCCGGTTCTCGAAAGACTGGGTGCATGTATCATTCAAATTTTCAGAACTGCGTGGCAGTCTTTCATTCAACCTGTAAGTTTCAGTAATACAAATGCAGTAATATTTTCAGCCTGAGTGACAGATATTATAATAAAATTGAATTATACGTGTGTGTGTGTGTGTTTGTGTGTGTGTGTGTGTGTGTTTGTGGTAGTGTGTGTGTGTGTGCGTGGTGTTTGTATGATGTGGGGTGTGTGTGTGTGTTGTGTGTGTGTGAGTTAGTTGTGTGTGTGTGGTGTGTTTGTGTGTGTGTTTGTGTTGGTGTGGGCGTGTTTTTGTGGTTGTGGTGTGTGTGGAGTGTGTGTGGTGTGTTGTGTGTGTGTGTGTGTGTGTGTGTGTGTGTGAGTGTGTGTGTGTGTGTGTGTGTGTGTGTGTCTGTGTTGGGTTTTGTGTGTGTGTGTGTTGGAAAGTGTGAAAGTGTGCATGTATTTTTATAAAAACCCTTAATTTTCACGTTGTCTTAAGCTGACTGAGGTGACTGTGTTGCTATAGGACGGGTGCTATGGGAAAGTGAATACTACAGCAGCCTGACTGCAATTAAGATAAAAGACAAATTGACGCGCCCCTGTTATGGGAAGCATTAGGCTAAAAAGAATATTATGTATTAATTAGAATATGCTTCTCTAAAAAAAAATACTTGCATCATTGTAAGTTTTAAATTATATTGGTTATTCAAGGATATTGTTTTTGTTGGCTTTAAATTATATGTATTTATATTGCCCCCATTGAACATCTAAAAAAAATGGGAAAAGTATTCATTGTTTTAATAGTGTGATAATACAGGTAATATGATGGTCCACTGATTCAATTGGTCACTATCCGAGTGGTTTGAAACATTTTGTCCACTTTACTTTAAATCTTAATTTGCTCATTCTTCTCCTGACAATTCAATTTCAACCCAACTCGACTTAGTGGATGTTAAGATTAACAAGTCCTGGTGCCGATGAAACTACTAATCTGGACTATGCGATCGCCTGCGGAGTTATGCCGACGCTATTGAAACATTCTACATGGCACCTCCCCCATTTCCATAATCATGGACGAGGAGACAGACACAACATGACAGGAAGAAACCAGATGGTGAGAGACACGAGTGACACAGAACAGTTACAGAGTTGGACATAGAGAGAAGTGAATGCAAAGTGTGTATCACTCCGAGAACACAGATGCGCGCTCTCACTCGCCCTACTATACACCATACACACATTATACACATACACAAGCACACACAAACACACACACACACACACACACACACACAGCACACCACCGAACACACACACACACAAACACACACAACAACACACCAACACACACAAAACACCACGCACTCACACACACACACACGCACGCACACACACACACGCACGCACGTCAAACACACACACACACACACACACAACACACACACACACACACACACACCACACACCGCACTACACACACACACACACACACACACACACAACACTCACACACAAAACACACACTCACACACACACACACACACACACACACACACGACACACACACACACAACACACACACACGACTTCGTTTTGGTATTCAAACACCACCACCCAGGACACGCCTTGCACAGGCTCATTCTAGACTCCACACTTGCTTGAATTTGGCACAATCGGAATACCCAACATCCATGGACAAGTGCTCGCAGTGGAGGGAGTTCAGAAGTGGGACAACTATAATCAATATAATTACGCAGGGCCTTCCATCGTCATTTCCTTCCCTTTGAAGCTAATGCCGGACGCACTCAGCCGATGTCCCAGGGATTACCCAGGGTTAAGAGACTGATTCAACAGCATGCTAGAGCTTTTTACACTGACAAAACCCTTTTTAGAGAACTCCGTAACAAAGTCAATAAGGGAAATAAAAAGAGCCATAAATATGCACAAATCCTAACAAGATCAAGCACTTACAGCAGCACACAGCCTCTGGTTTAGCAGTGTCCAAAAAGCTTGTGTGGTATGAGGGCTGCATGCATCTAGACATCCCCCTCCTGTCACAATTCCCAACAAACCCTGCGGCTGAGCACTTAATGTCCATTTCGCCTCCATTCTGTCAACGGCTGCCCGGCATTGACCCTCACTCTCCTTCCTGTCTTCCTCCCCTCCCCCACCCCTTCTCCCCTCCTCAGTACACATGTATTCCAAATTGTCAAGAAGCTCACTATCTCCAATCAAAGCGGGGGCATCTACACCCGTAGACTCACCTAGTCCAAACTTTATCGTGAATTTGCCTCGCGAGCTTGCCATCCCGATCTGTTCATTAATCAATGCCTCAAATAAGCAACAGCAAATGTCCCACGGATTGGAAGACAGCCTTCAATCACTCCCATTTCTCAAATCTTCAAATCCCCAATCCTTTAGTGATCTTAAGACCCATTGCTATCACTATTCCATTCCTTAGTCTTATTTGTGAGGATTTTGTCTTCGAGTGGGCATTTTTCCAAAGGCAGCAAATTCATTGAGGCCCAGCAGTTTGGTAACGTGAAAACATCCTCCACCATCTCACTTATCTTATCAGCTTCCCTGACTTTGATAAAAAATCTCGAGTCAGCGCAGGACATCACTTGCGGTGGTGTTTTTTGACTTCAAGAAAAGCCATCAATCTATGTAGATCATACCTCATCATCACCTACCAAAGCCATCCACCTTGCCGTCCTTGATGGCTTGTTGGCTGTTCCGACTTCCTAACGGACCGTTGTCAGCTAAAGATATCAGGGACAACGTCTCTGGAAGTCCAGCATCTCTCCTGTGGGATACCACAGGGAACAAGAATGGGGCCACTGTGTTTGCCTGATACTCATCAACGTGCCCTGGAAGACACACCGCACAGGTGGAAATATGTTGAGGACTCCACGGTAGGGATCCCTGTGGTCCAATACTGACCTGAACTACGAAACCCTCTGCAGGACACGATGGACAAGCTACACACGTAGACTAGTGCACAACAAAGTCGCTTCCATCAACCACAAGAAAACTGTAGTAATGCACTTCCTCGGAATCCACACCCTCCAATGAACGTTCCTCCCCTCCCCTGCGGAAAATGTGACGGCCAACCCCTACAAGTGGTCCCAATCAACTAAGGCTGCTGGGAACAACAATCGTCCAACAAGTTGACTTTGAAAGAGAAAACCCGCAAACACATTCAGGGCAAGCCTCCTACAGAATTGTATATTCTGCGTCGACTGATTTAATTAGGGGCCCAGGCTGAAGTTCTCAAGGCCATCTACTCTTCCATCATTTTTACCCAAGTTGATGTACGCTTTACCCTCCTGGGCCTCCTCACTTCATCACTCTGACGCAGCAGCGTCAGCTGGTGAAAGTGCAGAAACGAGCCTGTTGCACAATCCTTTGTAAAGATTAATCACCACCTA
>NC_134778.1:24216271-24226271 GCF_046742065.1 Oratosquilla oratoria | reverse complement strand
TCCATTCCACCTTGAAATTGTTAATATGTATCCTCCCCCCCCCTCTCTAACCCGACCTCACGTCATCCTCACGTCACCAGAGAGTGAGTAGGGGTATCTATTCCTTACTTAGTTCCTTTTCTTTTGTAAGACGTTGCTATTTAAAGATAGCATCCTTCTCCCGCTTTGTACTACTGTAGAGGATTGCAGTTAGAAGTCGAAATATATAGACTCGCTTATTCAACTCTCTTTTTTCGACTCTGGTGTTAGTTTTGGTTTACAAATATATTACTACCTTTCTCACCAGTGATGCATGTATATATATATATATATATATATATATATATATATATATATATATATACATATATATATATATATATATACATACATACATACATACATATACCAAGGCTTTTTCCCCCTTACAAGGGAGGTAGCCAAAAAGGAAAAGGCATAAAATAATTTCCACCCATTCCATCCCTGAATACACTCCACACCCCTCCACCCTCCCTCTCATCTTAGCACCTCCTGGATGACGGGTCATCCCTGCTTCTTGTCCACTGCCCTGGGTCAGAAGCAGTGTCGCAAGACACAACACATCCACAGCAAGGCCGCTTCATTAAGTTGGCGACCCCCCCCCTCTCCGTCCCCCCCCCCATGCATAAAGGAGAAGACGGGGAGAAATCCCTTCGGGCTGCGTCAAAAATTGCTCACACATACTACCTCACCCCCATCCCCCCGCCCATTCCTCTTCCCCAAAGCCCCCATCACCCCATCCATCCACCTCATCCTAGGACGTCCCTTCATGTTCACTCCCTCCACATCTGCCTTCCTTACCTCTTTTACTAGTCTTTCTTCACTCATTCTTTCCATGTGTCCAAACCATCCTAATACTCTTTCATCAACCCTATCTCCCAACCCCCTTTCCACCCCTCTTCTCCTCCTCACCTCCTCATTTCTCACTCTATCCAGCCTAGTAACCCCCGTCATATTCCTCAGAGACCTCATCTCAAACGCATTCAAACTCCTTCTCTCTTCCTCTCTTATGTTCCATGTTTCTGCCCCATACAGTGCTGTTTGCACAATCACACCTTCATACAGTCTCCTCTTAGCATCCATTACCAAATGTCTATTCCTCATTGCACTTTTTAATCCAACAAGGCATTTACTCGCTTCTCTCAATCAACATTGTACCTCCACATTCACTCCACCTTTTCATGCTACATTTGCACCCAAGTATCTAAAACTATCCACTTCCTCCAGTCGCTCTCCCTTGATGCTCACTTCCAGACTACTGCCACTTTCACCCCTTGTACATCTCATCACCTTACTTTTACCCACATTTATCTTCAGCTTTCTTCTATCACACACTCTCCCAAACTCTGTCACCAACTTCCTCAATCTCTCCTCCGATTCTGCCACAAGCGCAGTGTTGTCAGCAAACAACAGCTGGCTCACCTCCCACTTTTCTCCATTTTCTTTAACCATCTCCTATCCCTGACCCACTACCCTTGCATTTACCTCTCGCACCACCCCATCCATGTATAAGTTGAACATCCAGGGCGACATAACGCATCCTTGACGAAGTCCCACCTCTACCTCGAACCACTCACTCTCTCCATTTCTAATCCTGACACAAGCTCTACTACTCTCATAAAAACTTTTGACAGCTCCTAGAAGCTTTCCTCCTATCCCGTATATCCTCATAACCTCCCACAGTGCCTTTCTGTCTACCCTGTCGTAAACCTTTTCCAGGTCCATAAAAGCCCAAAAAACATCCTTCCCCTTTCCTATAGCTTTCTCACATATCTGTCTTACCACAAAAATCTGATCTACACAAACTCTACCCGTCCTAAATCCACATTGTTCCTCACCAATTTACTCCCTCTGTTCCTCTCCTAATCCTCTCAATCAAGATCCTCCCATAAGCCATCCCAACTACACTTAACAAGCTAATCCCTCTGAAACTACTACATTCAAACTTGTCCCCTTTTCCCTTGTAAAGTTGAACTATACAGGCACTCCTGCAGTCCTCCGGCACTCTACCCTCTCTCCAGCAAACATTAAATAACCTCACCAGCCTGTGTGTGTGTGTGTGTGTGTGTGTGTGTGTGTGTGTGTGTGTGTGTGTGTGTGTGTGTTTGTGTGTGTGAGTGTCTGTGCGCGTGCGTGTGTGTGTGTGTTATGTGCGTGTGTGCCTGTGGTTGAGTATGTACGTGTGTGCATGTGTGTGTGTGTGTGTGTGTGTGTGTGTGTGTGTGTGTGTGTGTGTGTGTGTGTGTGTGTGTGTGTGTGTGTGTGTGTGTTCACTTGGTCTTTGGATCACGTGTTGGACTCGTGATCGACAGCTATTTCCCTCCTGGAAGAGAGCTCAGAGCTCGTAGGTCCGATCTATTGGTAATGCTATGACCTTGCACACACACACACACCCAACTCCCCACCCACGAGAGTCAGAGTAACGACCCGAAGCGCACCGGTACCGAATTAATTTCGGCCCTGGGCAGGATTCGAACCATGAGCTGCGGGCCACTATTGTGGCAGCTCAGTGCTCTACCAACTACGCCACCATGTGTGTGTGTGTGTGTGTGTGTGTGTGTGTGTGTGTGTGTGTGTGTGTGTGTGTGTGTGTGTGTGTCTGTGTGTGTGTGTGTGTGTATGTGTGTGTGTGTGTGTGTTTAAGTGTGTGTGTGTGTAATTGTGAGTGTTTTTTTCTTTTTTGGTGTGTGTGTGTGTGTGTGTGTGTGTGTGTGTGTGTGTGTGTGTGTGTGTGTGTGTGTGTGTGTGTGTGTGTGTGTGTGTGTGTGTGTGTGTGTGTGTGTGTGTGTGTGTGTGAGTTTGTGTGTGTGTGTGTGTGTGTGTGTGTGTGTGTGTGTGTGTGTGTGTGTGTGTGTGTGTGTGTGTGTGTGTGTGTGTGTGTGTTTTGCTTTGCAAAAGCTTTTGATACCATCCCACACGAAAGACTACTTACTAAATTAGCTTTGCATGGAATAAGTGGTAGCCTATTAGGTTGGACTAGTAATTGGTTGAAGGGTCGAAAACAGAGAGTTGTTTTAAATGAAAAAACTTCTGGATGGAAAAGTGTAGCAAGTGGAGTTCCTCAGGGTTCCGTTCTTGGGCCACTTCTATTCATAGTACAGTATATATAAATGATATAGACCATGGACTAAAATCTACTGTTTCCAAATTTGCTGATGATACAAAAATGTGCGGAGTGGCAAATGATCACTCAAACCAATTAGATATTCAAGAAGATTTAGATAAATTACAGCTATGGTCTGAAAAGTGGCTAATGAAATTTAACACAAGTAAATGCAAGGTAATGCACATAGGTAAAAATAACAGTAAGTACGATTACAAGTTATTTGGAAATTCGTTAACAAAAGTGGATAGTGAAAAAGATCTCGGCGTAATTATCAGTAACGACCTCAAATCATCCAAGCAGTGTATTTCAGCCTCTGAGAAAGCAAATAAGATTCTAGAACTGATTGCGCGATCTTTTGATTTCAAAAGTTCATCACTCATTAACAAGCTATATAAATCGTTAGTTCGTCCACATTTGGAATATGCTGTTTCCGTATGGTCACCGAATCTCATTAAAGACATTGACAGACTGGAAAAAGTACAACGGCGAGCTACAAAACTGATTCCAAATATCAAAAATAAATCATACGAAAATCGACTAAAACATATGAATCTGTTTTCCCTAAAAAAGCGTAGACTCAGAGGTGACTTGATACAGGTCTTTAAAATTCCAAAGGGAATTGACAACATCAAAAGTGACAAAATTTTTACATTGAATGAGAATCAGACAAGAAACAATGGTCTCAAACTGTCCGGAAATAGATTCAATTTGGAAGTAGGTAGAAACAACTTTGCCAACCGTGTAGTAAATGAATGGAATAAACTTCCTGCACAGGTAGTGCATTGTATTTCAGTTCGAAGCTTTAAGAATCATTTAGATAAATACCTAAGTAAGATGCTGTAATGATTATGATTTATCTTATATTATTTGTTTTTGTTTTGTTATCATTTGTCTGTCTGATTTTCATTTATTATTAGTTATATGTCAATTTATTATTATTTACTATTTACCTGTTTGTTTATTATTTAACTATACCTATGCATTTATTTATGTATTCTATTTGTTATTTACATTATCATAGTTTTTATTTATTATTTTATTATTAATATGATTTATTTTTCGCATCCGACCTAGATATGGATCAAAAGGTCTCCTGTCGGCATGCTCCGCCTTTGTAATCCTTTGCAATCTTTTGTGTGTGTGTGTGTGTGTGTGTGTGTGTGTGTGTGTGTGTGTGTGTGTGTGTGTGTGTGTGTGTGTGTGTGTGTGTGTGTGTGTGTGTGTGTGTGTGTGTGTGTGTGTGTGTGTGTGTGTGTGTGTGTGTGTGTGTGTGTGTGTGTGTGTGTGTGTGTGAAAAAGTGTGCATGTGTTTTTATACGAATTCAGAATTTTCATATGTCATAAAAGTTCACAACGTCAACGGGAATTTGATATCTGAACTGACTGTATTGCTATAAGGAAGGGTGCCACGGAAAAGAATAATACAGTGTGACTGCAATTAAGATAAAAGACAAAGTGACACCCTGTATTGAAGCGTTAAGGAAAAAAGAAGATTATGTATCAATTATAATATTATTCTCTAATAAAAATACTAGCGTTATCGTAAGCTTGAATTACATTAGGTATTCAAGGATATAGCGTTTGTTGGCTTAATTATTGCCCGTTGAACATCAAACAATAATGGAAAAAGCATTCATGTTTATAGTGTGATAATACAGGTAATAAGATATTACTGATTCAATTGGTCACAATACGTGTGATTGAAACATTCGTCCACTTTTACTCAAATGTTAATTTGCTCATTCTTCTCTCTGACATTCAATTTCAACCCAACTCGACTTAGTGAAGTTCTTGATTAACAAGTCTGGTGCCGATTAACTGTCTGGCCTATGCGATCGCCTGCGGCTTATGCGACGCTATTGGACATTATACATGGCACTCCCCCATTTCCATAAGCAAGGACAGGGAGACAGACACAATCAGACAGGAAGACAGATGGTGAGAGACGCGAGTGACACAGGAGCAGTTACAGACTTGGACATAGAAGTGATGCAAAGTGAGGCTCACTCCGAGAATACGGAAGCGCGCACTCACTCGCCCCCCCACCCACAAACACACACAAACACACACACACACACACACACACACACACACACACACACACACACACACACACACACACACACACACACACACACACACACACAAACACACAAACACATAAACACACAAACACATAAACACATAAACATACACACACACACGCACACACGCACACACACGCACACACACACACACACACACACACACACACACACACACACACACACACACACACACACATACGCACACACATAAAAACATAAACACTTATACATACACACGTACAGATGCACACATCGACTCGGTGACGCGGTTGGTCCCCGACTGTCACTATGGCGGTCCGGGTTCGAATCCTGCCCAGGGCTGAAATAATTTCAGTATATCTGCTGTTCGAGTCATTACCCCAACTCTCGTGGGCGGGGAGTTGGGTGTTTGTGTACGTGTAGGGTCACAGCATTAACCCTAGACCGGTCATACTAGCTCTGAGCTCTCTTCCCGGAGGGAAATAGCTGTCGCTCACAAGTCCAACACGTGACCCAAAGACCATGGTGAAACTTACGCTAACACGGCTATTCCTTATTTACAGTTGTGTCTATTCTGCTTCCTCCGGGTGACCTATGCATGGCTCTATTATGTCTTAGTAGGGAAAGTGTTTCAGTTGTTTATATTATTTCATATCATTCTATTTCATTTCATATTATTAATATTATCTAATATTGTTTAATTCTAATTAATTCTATTTTGATTTGTTTTGTCTTATTTCATCATACTAAAAAAGACATATCTTTCAATTTTTTTTATTTAGTTTTACTTCATTCTGTTTGATTTCATTTAATCATATTCTATTCATTGTATTGTATTTTATTTAATTAATTTTATTCCATCTAAATATATTTCATTTCAATGTGGCTCATTTTATTGTTCTATTTTATTCATATAACACTGGTAATATGACCTAACCTGAGACCAGATTCTCCCAATTTTGCCAAAAGGCGATCCTAGGGCATTCGTCGAGCGACGCAGAACAGCCGATGGCGCCTCACTCCTGAAAACTCACCCCTAAATCGTATCCTTCCCTGAATGAGAACAGAAAAGTAACACTTCCCGGATCGACACATCGTAACTCATCCCAGATCGCAAGGATCCGCGTTTCCCGGGGAGAGAAAGAAAACGGATGAATCACTCTAGCCCATCGTATTCAACGCTCTTTCTCGTAATTGATTCCATAATTTGTCGATGACTACCAGATCTAAGTGATTTAGTTCCTTAATTGACGGATAGGGAATTCCTCCTTGTGCTTGATCATGTTTTGACTTGTTATTCATTAATTTCTTTTCCCTTGTTCTCTTTCATTAAGAGTGTTCGATAAAGTTCTATTGAGAATAAGTAAACTGAAGCCTTCTGTCCATCATTAACTGATCTTTGGTTAAGGAGAAGATTAAACAAAAATCTGGGTTTTAACGAGAACTATTCCTCTTCTCTTCCCTGCATACCCAAAGGCTAGTGCTTTACTTCATTAAAATTGCCTGGTGAGGGACAACAAGGAAATACATAGACTTTGGTATTTAATGGGTTAATAGGGATAGTTTTAACCTTTTTGTAAGCTGGATTTAATTTTTAAAATGATAGTATCACTTGGTGCCATGCAGAGTTGACATAAAATCCATTAAGTGCACTGTTAAACCAAGTGAGGCAATTGTTTATTTTCTTTCTACCCATATCTACCGCATCTATCCATCTCATTCTCGGTCTTTCGTCAAACTCACCCAATCCACCTCTGCCTTATACATTGTTTTTGCTAGTCTTTTTGCATCCATTCTTTCTACATTCCCAAACCATCACAGTATTATATCATTAATCATATTTGTTAGTTTCATTTCCATTCGTTCTCTCCACCTCGTCTCATTTCTTACAATGCAGCCTTGTCATCCCAACCATATTTCTTCAACATTTTACCTCAAACACACTGTAAGCGCGATCACATAGTCTTCTCTTTGCATCCATTCTTAAAGACCAAAATCTCAAAACACTTTATTCTTCTTCTATGATATTGATTTTTTCCATCACTTTACAGTTCACCTTTAATTCTCCTCCCACATATGATCCTAAATATCTAAAACTAATCACTTCTAGATTCTTTCCATGAAGACATACCTCCAAGTCACTGCCATCCACACCATTTGTACATCTCATATCTTTTTTTACCCACATTTATTTTCTACTTCCTTCTGTCATATAACTTCCTGGACTCAGTCACTATCTGCTTTAGAACCTCCTGTGACCAATCGAAATCTCAGAGTCATCTGCAAACAACAACTGGCTCGCCTACCACTTCCATGCATCCCCACTATCTCATACCCCGTGGCCACAGCCTTCACATTTACATCCAGTGCCACGTGAGTCAGATTGCCTGACTGTCTGCCTGTCTGTTTGCCTGTTTATCTGACTGTACCTATCTCTATGTCTGTCTTTCTGTCTGCCTATCTGTCTGTCTGTCTGTCTATCTGTCTACCTACCTCCTTCCCCGTATGTGAAATTGAGAGTATAGGTTTTATACAGCTAATATTCTAAAGGCTATAGTGACATTGCTACAGATGAAAGTTATGCATCATTCTTCCATTAATGGACACTAATACTCACTCAAACAAGAATGCTGATCATATTCAGCTTCTAATATCTCTCCTTTTTACTCTTCCTTTATCCTTTAATATCTGTATAAATCCTCTTCGGCGCAATATTATTCCTAAGGATAGAAACGCTGGTATCACTGACGTAATACGAATACTCTCCTCTCTCTTTCTCTCTTTCTTTCTTTATTTATCTCTCTCTCTCTCTCTCTCTCTCTCTCTCTCTCTCTCTCTCTCTCTCTCTCTCTCTCTCTCTCTCTCTCTCTCTCTCTGTATCTCTCATTCTCCATCTCTCTTTCTCACTTTTAACTTCCATCAACCCTGCATATTGCTACTTTCCTTAAATCTCTCGTGCGCAACTTTCATGACTTCATATGATCGGTGCGATATTGTACCAAGGAATAGATGCATTGTTTATTGCTAATAGAATGCCAAATAATTTTTTCACACGCTATCTTTATTTATCTCTTTATCTGTGAAGAATACCCAGTATGCTGTATTGGCTTCATAGATCTGATGCAGTCATGTTAGGTACTTTAGTAACGTATTTACGGGCCAGAATCAAACAACAGTCCTTTGTGACTGAGAACTAATCTTCATGGAAAATATACTAATCATATTTACCCACAGTTACCCTACACATCTACCGGCATCGTTTAGGCTCTCCTTTGCAACATCTTTTTACTCAACCTTTTAGTATATTATTGTTCCGAAGACTAAAAATTTTAGTTTTCCCTCAAAAAATAATCATCTCATTTGCTCTATTTCCATTACTCAAGCATTTTCTCCTAATGAATGAACATATTAACACGTTAAGATTTTAGGCGTTTCATTAGTTGTTTTTCTTCATAATTTTTCATCAAGCATAATTACATCTTGACATTAATCAACTCTATATAACTTTATAACTTTTGAAATTCATGAATGCCTCTGCCCTCCCACTTCAGTACCCATAAGTTTTTGTTCTTTCTGTTTCTGTTAAGCAAATTTGGTATTCAAATGTATGATCTGCTGAATGCTCAGGGTACGAGTTGATAATTGAAAAAATGAAGAAATGGAGTAAAGGAGAAACTGGATGCAAGAGGGATTAGAAAAAAATGAGAGCTGGAGCAAGGAGGGAATAAAAAAAATGAGCTGTAGAACAGAAAGATTGGTGAGAGGTGAGATCTAGAGGAGGTACTGAGAGTAGAAAAGCTGGAACCCGATAAAAGAAGAAATGAGAAGATATGGGATGTGGAGGAAGGAAATTTGCAGAAAAAAATATTTGAAGGTGGAAATGAATAAGAGAATTATGAGGTGGAGGAGTAAGGAAATGTAAGTTAGAGGAGGGCAGTAACAGTTGAAGGTGGTACAAATTGGAGGAGTAAAGTAAGGGACCTAAGAAGGTGGAGTATGTTTATATATATATATATATATATATATATATATATATATATATATATATATATTTATATATATATATATATATATGTGTGTGTGTGTGTGTGTGTGTGTGTGTGTGTGTGTGTGTGTGTGTGTGTGTGTGTGTGTGTGTGTGTGTGTGTGTGTGTGTGTGTGTGTGTGTGTGTGTGTGTGTGTGTGTGTGTGTGTGTGCGTGTGTGTGTGTGTACACACACACACACTTTTTTTAATTCGTGTATCGTTTTTGCACACACCACATTTTCATCTAACTTGTTGCAAACGTCTATTACTCTATGGGAAATCTGATCTCTTTCAGGTCTCTTCTATAATTGTCTTTCTTGATTTTCTTTCCGTGTCCTCTTGTATATCTACTATCCCAATTTATTAGATCATTCTATCAATAGTTTACATGCCTTTCATCATTCTATATGTAGTTATCAAGTCTCCTCTCTCTCTTCTTTGCTCTAATGTATGTAGCTCAAGTTTTGCTTGTCTTTCTTCATATGATAGTTCTGAGAGGGTTGGTGCCAACTTTGTAATTGATCTTTGTATTCTCTCAAGTTTTGTTATACTTTTTTTTTTTACTTGTGACCACGTCCTCGCTGCATACTCCAATCTTGGTCTTATCAAAGAGACTAGTATTTTTTCACCATTTCTTCGTCCAGGTATGTAAATGTCACTTTGATTGTTCTTATTAGATTATAAGTTTCTCCAAAAAAATTGTTTATATGTTTCTCAGGGGACATATTCATAATAATGACTCCTAGGTTCTTCTCATTTTCTACTTTTTAATTTCTTCCTCTCC
>NC_134778.1:24186271-24196271 GCF_046742065.1 Oratosquilla oratoria | reverse complement strand
TTGAATACCCAGAGGAAATAAAAATGGCAGAAATTATGAACAAGCATTCTAAATCAGTGTTTACGAGGGAGAACATACAACTTAGAGATGTCGAGTGGGAGGAGAGAGTCCCCCCTATGAAAGAGATAGAAGTAACAAGGAAAGAAATAATGAACCACTTGAGCAATCTCGATGTCTGATAATCGCATGGACCAGGTGAAATGCCAAACTGGATTTTGAGATAATGCAAGAACAAATTAACAGACAAAATAC
This sequence comes from Oratosquilla oratoria, assembly GCF_046742065.1. Classification (NCBI taxonomy): domain Eukaryota; kingdom Metazoa; phylum Arthropoda; class Malacostraca; order Stomatopoda; family Squillidae; genus Oratosquilla; species Oratosquilla oratoria. Next base: position 24,196,019 of record NC_134778.1, on the reverse strand, counting down.
ATAGTCTAATAAGCAGTTCATTGAAAGAAGAAAAGTTCCGGAAGGTTTGAAAAGAGCAAATATTTGTTCCAATATATAAAAGGGGGAAACAAGGAAGACCCTACAAACTATAGACCGGTCTCTCTTACAAGTACGATAGCTAAAATTTGTGAAAGAATTATAAAAATTATATTGGTAAGGCATTTGAAAAAAAGTACTAAATCCAAGGCAATTTGAATTTAGACCAAGACGATCATGCGTCACAAACTGAATGTGTTTCTATCCAAGGACAATAGATGTAATACAAGAAAGAGATGAATGGGCTGAGTATGCATTTTCTACAACTGAAAAAAGCTTTTCATAAGGTGCCACATAAGAAATTGCTAATCAACTAAAAACTACAGAAGAAATATAGGGCAAACTGCTGAAGTGGATGGAAGATTTCTTGCATGAAAGAAAAATGAGAGTGGTGATAAGAGACAAACATTTTAATTAAGATGAAGTGATTAGTGCAGATCCACAGACAATATAATAGCTCATTTGAACACTGTATATTTTCACACCCCTGAAGGCGGTCCTAGGACTAGGACCAAAAAGTCGGGCATTGAACTTCCCACTTTGAGTCTGGTGTTTACGATTCTCCCCCTTACAACATGGATCTCAGACTCCAGATCTTCGCACACACACACATTTATATATATATACGTATATATATGTATATATATATGTATGAATATATATATGTATATATATATATATATATATATATATATATATATATATATATATATATAATGAAATATAGTTATCCAAGTACCTGGAGTAATAACATGTCATGTGGCTTAATCTTAGGTAATAACCTAAGATTAAACCACCTGACATGTTTTGGTTTAGGTATGTTGATGATATTTTTACATTATGGAACGATATGTGGGGGTTCTTTTGATGATTTCTTTGTTAAATTAAATAGATTAGCTAAGAATATTAATTTCAAGGTCGTATGGAAAGAAGGAGGTCGGATTCCATTCCTGGAAATTTTAGTCATAAGAGACCCGGACCAATTTTCCTTTACTGTGTACAGGAAGCCTACCCACACAGGAAATTACTTACATTTTTTTAGCCACCATCCGGATAATATTAAATCTAGTGTTGCATCGGGCCTATATCTCAGAGCCCTTAGGATTTGTAGTCCACAATTCTTGCAAATAGAATTTGACATCATTAATAAACAACTCTCCAACGTAGATTATCCGGAATGGTTTCTAAAGAAAGGTCTACATAAAGCCAAATCCAACTTTTATAAACCAAATAACTCCAGGGAGAAGTTTAAATGGGGTAACAATAACATCATTGTACCATTTAATGATTCTATCAACTCGGTCTCCAAACTTCTACCTAATAATAAAATAAAATTTATTTACAATTATCCAAACAGCATTTTTAGAAAGGTAGTTAATGTACACCGAAGGGATGATGTGGACCAAAACTCCGGGTTATTTAAATTGCCTTGTAAAGATTGTGATGATGTTTACTGGGGCCAAACTGGCAGGAATTTGTCCACGAGATTAAAGGAACATAAAAACGCCATAAAATATGGACAAGTTAACTCCGCTGTGTTCCTTCATGCCAGCCAAAAAGACCATAGATTAGATTGGGATAATGCATCAATTATTTATAAATCACACTGTAGCTATCAAAGAAAAATTGTAGAATCTTCTCTAATAAAACATTATCCTAACTTTAATACCTCTAAAGGTCAGTGGCCCCCAGATTATATTACCAAGTTAGCGGTCAACAAAATTATGTCAAGAGCGGTTGGACAAAATTTCACCCACTGTCCTCCCTCAACCCAACCATTTCAAGGGCATGTAACCTGAGTCCCCCCCCCCACTTTCCTCATCCCCTTCTATGTACCCCTCATCTCCTCATATATACTAGTACCTTAACTTCATGTAAGCATTCTGTTGAAGAGGACTACAGATAGTCGTCGAAATATACAGTTTCCCTTTGCTTTCCGTTATTATTTCTCCGATAGTGGGTTTATAGTGAACATATATATATATATATATATACATATATGTATATATATATATGCATTTTATATACATATATGTATATATATATATGCATTTTATATATATATATGTATATATATACATATACGTATATATATGTATATATATACTATATATATGTGTATATGTACATATATATATATATATATATATATATATATATATATATATATATATGTTGACTATATTATGACAAATAAGATTGAAGGTGAAAGAAGTTGACGAGGAGAAATGGGGGAATTTTACGCCTTAACGTTTCGACCCGCAGGGTCTTGATCACAAAGCTAACAACTCAAACGTAACCGGATATTTTATACACGGACGGGTCATCTTATGGGACACTTCGGAGAGCTTGCTATTTTATCTGCGTATTCTTTTATTATTAATAAACTTGTGGCTTTTGCTAAACATATAAATCCTTCTCTATGGTTAATGTTGTTATTAGTGTTGATTCTTGCTGCCTCAATTGTCTTCCTTAGTTTCTTGGATGATCCTTTATTTAATACGGTTGTGTTGTTCCAATCTGGAAGGTGACCATGTTTATCCACATGTATTACTATGGAGTTAGATGTCCTATGGGCTTTTAAGTCATTTTTATGTTCATTTATTCTTTTATTAATTCCGCGACCAGATTCACCAAAATATGAAGAGGGACAACTTTTACACGGGATTTTATAAACAACGCTGTTTTCGTTAGTGGGATTATTGTTGCTACGTGTTATCAAATGTTCTACTTTGCTACCTGACGTCCTGGCTATTTTGATGCCCGCTTTTAGGAGAAAAGTGTCTAGGTATGAATTAACATTAGAGTTTGGTACTGTGATATATCTGGTTTCATTATTACATTTATTATCATTCTTATTTTTATTTTCATCTTTACTTTTGTTAATTATTTCTTTGGCTTTCTTTTTCAACCTACATAAGAGACCTTTTGGATATTTGAGTTTGATGAAAGTCTCAGTAATATGTTGTAATTCAGGATCTAGAAATTCTTTACTGCATATACGAAATGCTCTGAGGAAGAAACCCATTATAATACCTGTTTTAGTTCTGTCATCATGTCCTGAGTAGAAGTGTATATAGTCTTCTTTATTGGTGGGTTTCCGGTATACCGAAAATTTCACATTTTTATCTATTCTATGGATAATTGTGTCTAAGAAAGGTAATTTTCCGTTATTTTCATTTTCTGCAGTAAATTGTATATTTTCATTTACACTGTTTAATCTCCTGAGTTTGTTATTAATGTCTGTATCTTTAGGTACAATTACGAGTATGTCATCAACATACCTAAACCATTTACTATTCCTACCCATTATAGTCATGTATTCTTCTGTTTCGAGTATTTCCATGTATAAATTTGCTAACACTGCAGAAAGGGGACTACCCATGGCGAGGCCAGAATGTTGTCTGTATTCAATATTATTAAAAGTGAAAGCGCCAAATCCTACACAAAGAGAAATTAATTCGAGGTAATCTTTTTTGGGTACGGGTAGATCTTCATTTTTCAAATTATTTACTACTCGTTCAACAGCATTTAGAGCGCCTTTTATTGATACTCGAGTATATAAAGAGGTGACATCGTAGCTGGCTAGTTTCTTGTTATTGAAATCTAAAACTTTTAATCTGTTAATTAGATCCGACGAATTTCGTAGATGTGCATCACTAATAGTTCCTAAAGTATTGGATAAAGGTTTAGCTAAATATTTGGCTAACTTATGAGGTGCACTATTGATTCCTGACGTAATGGGGCGCATAGGAATTCCTGTTTTGTGGATCTTAGGCAGGCCGTGCATTCTTGGTGGTAGAGGTGCTTCTTCAAGTAGGTTTAATAGATTTTTTCTTTTCTCTGTTTTCTTTAATATTTTTCTCGCTTTTGTTGTGATTTTCTTTTTTGCCTTAATTTTTTGCATATCCACTATGTTTTTTTTTTCGTAAGTTTCACTGTCACTGAGTAAATCTAACATTTAATTATTGTAGCCTTGTTGGTTCATCACTATTATCCCTCCTCCTTTATCTGCATTGTGATTAGAATATTTTGTCTTTACTTAGGCAAATTTAAGCATTGAGAAATCTTTTTGGAATGACACTCCTGTTTTTGTTTGCCAAGGCTTGATAACATGCGGTAATACCTTGAATAAAACCTTTGTCTACATCATCCATTTTCCATATATAGTTTTTGTTTAGATATTCACTAAATTTCTTTTTGTGAATTCCGACATCGAATTTCATACCTAACGATAGTGCTTGAGTTTCTGTATCTGAGAGTTGTCTGTCTGAAAGGTTCGTTACTAATTCTGGATTACCCGCATTGTTCCAATCACTATTTTCACATAACTGTTTTAATTTTCGCTCTAATTTCTTACTGTGTTCTTCTCTATGTTTATGAAGTCTATTCGAAAGCCATCGCGGTATTGGTATCTCACTTGTTTCACTACATAATGTACTTACTTGGTCTTGTAGATTCTCTATTGCTTCTTCTAAGTAAGCTCTGGCTACATTTCCAAACGGGTGTTTTGTGTTTCTTAGTTGTTCCGGTGCTGATTTTGGGAGAACTTGCTCTTCTAGGCAATCTTTGAGAAATTGTCCGCGTAGTGTATAACTTTCCATTTGTCGTCTTCTGTTGTATTCTCTCCATATTTCCTCTCTTCTATCACCTTTCGACATGTTGACTATATTATGACAAATAAGATTGAAGGTGAAAGAAGTTGACGAGGAGAAATGGGGGAATTTTACGCCTTAACGTTTCGACCCGCAGGGTCTTGATCACAAAGCTAACAACTCAAACGTAACCGGATATTTTATACACGGACGGGTCATCTTATGGGACACTTTGGAGAGCTTGCTATTTTATCTGCGTATTCTTTTATTATTAATAAACTTGTGGCTTTTGCTAAACATATAAATCCTTCTCTATGGTTAATGTTGTTATTAGTGTTGATATATGCTGCCTCAATTGTCTTCCTTAGTTTCTTGGATGATCCTTTATTTAATACGGTTGTGTTGTTCCAATCTGGAAGGTGACCATGTTTATCCACATGTATTACTATGGAGTTAGATGTCCTATGGGCTTTTAAGTCATTTTTATGTTAATTTATTCTTTTATTAATTCCGCGACCAGATTCACCAAAATATGAAGAGGGACAACTTTTACACGGGATTTTATAAACAACGCTGTTTTCGTTAGTGGGATTATTGTCGCTACGTGTTATCAAATGTCCTACTTTGCTACCTGACGTCCTGGCTATTTTGATGCCCGCTTTTAGGAGAAAAGTGTCTAGGTATGAATTAACATTAGAGTTTGGTACTGTGATATATCTGGTTTCATTATTACATTTATTATCATTCTTATTTTTATTTTCATCTTTACTTTTGTTAATTATTTCTTTGGCTTTCTTTTTCAACCTACATAAGAGACCTTTTGGATATTTGAGTTTGATGAAAGTCTCAGTAATATGTTGTAATTCAGGATCTAGAAATTCTTTACTGCATATACGAAATGCTCTGAGGAAGAAACCCATTATAATACCTGTTTTAGTTCTGTCATCATGTCCTGAGTAGAAGTGTATATAGTCTTCTTTATTGGTGGGTTTCCGGTATACCGAAAATTTCACATTTTTATCTATTCTATGGATAATTGTGTCTAAGAAAGGTAATTTTCCGTTATTTTCATTTTCTGCAGTAAATTGTATATATTCATTTACACTGTTTAATCTCCTGAGTTTGTTATTAATGTCTGTATCCTTAGGTACAGTACAATTACGAGTATGTCATCAACATACCTAAACCATTTACTATTCCTACCCATTATAGTCATGTATTCTTCTGTTTCTGTTTGCTAACACTGCAGAAAGGGGACTACCCATGGCGAGGCCCGAATGTTGTGTGTATTCAATATTATTAAAAGTGAAAGCGCCAAAAACTACACAAAGGAGTTTGCGCTTTCACTTTTAATAATAATGAATACAGACAACATTCTGGCCTCGCAATGTTAGCAAATTTATACATGGAAATACTCGAAACAGAAGAATACATGACTATAATGGGTAGGAATAGTAAATGGTTTAGGTATGTTGATGACATACTCGTAATTGTACCTAAGGATACAGACATTAATAACAAACTCAGGAGATTAAACAGTGTAAATGAAAATATAAAATTTACTGCAGAAAATGAAAATAACGGAAAATTACCTTTCTTAGACACAATTATCCATAGAATAGATAAAAATTTGAAATTTTCGGTATACCGGAAACCCACCAATAAAGAAGACTATATACACTTCTACTCAGGACATGATGACAGAACTAAAACAGGTATTATAATGGGTTTCTTCCTCAGAGCATTTCGTATATGCAGTAAAGAATTTCTAGATCCTGAATTACAACATATTACTGAGACTTTCATCAAACTCAAATATCCAAAAGGTCTCTTATGTAGGTTGAAAAAGAAAGCCAAAGAAATAATTAACAAAAGTAAAGATGAAAATAAAAATAAGAATGATAATAAATGTAATAATGAAACCAGATATATCACAGTACCAAACTCTAATGTTAATTCATACCTAGACACTTTTCTCCTAAAAGCGGGCATCAAAATAGCCAGGACGTCAGGTAGCAAAGTAGGACATTTGATAACACGTAGCGACAATAATCCCACTAACGAAAACAGCGTTGTTTATAAAATCCCGTGTAAAAGTTGTCCCTCTTCATATTTTGGTGAATCTGGTCGCGGAATTAATAAAAGAATAAATGAACATAAAAATGACTTAAAAGCCCATAGGACATCTAACTCCATAGTAATACATGTGGATAAACATGGTCACCTTCCAGATTGGAACAACACAACCGTATTAAATAAAGGATCATCCAAGAAACTAAGGAAGACAATTGAGGCAGCATATATCAACACTAATAACAACATTAACCATAGAGAAGGATTTATATGTTTAGCAAAAGCCACAAGTTTATTAATAATAAAAGAATACGCAGATAAAATAGCAAGCTCTCCGAAGCGACCCATAAAATGACCCGTCCGCGAATAAAATATCCGGTTACGTTTGAGTTGTTAGCTTAGTGATCAAGACCTTGCGGGTCGAAACGATAAGGCGTAACATTCCCCCATTTCTCCTCGTCAACTTCTTTCACCTTCAATCTTATATATATATATATATATATATATATATATATATAATATATATATATGTGTGTGTGTGTGTGTGTGTGTGTGTGTGTGTGTGTTTGTGTGTGTGTGTGTGTGTGTGTGTGTGTGTGTGTGTGTGTGTGTGTGTGTGTGTGTGTATATTCACATTTGGTCTTTAGATCACGTGCTGGACTCGTGATCGACAGCTATTTCCTTCGCAGAAGAGAGCTCAGAACTCGTATGACTGATCTTTGGGTAATGGTGTGACCTTACACGCACGCACACACCCAACTGCCCTCACACGAGAGTTGAAGTAACGACTTGAAGCTCAGCAATACTGAAATTATTTCAGTCCTGGGTAGGATTCGAACCCGTACGGCCGTAGTGACAGTCGGGGTCTACCAACCGCGCCACCGAGTGTTTATTTGTGTATGTATTTATGTATATATGAACACAGATTGTTTTTATTATAGGAAAGTACGAAATTCACACACAATGGGAGAGTTATATTTGATCTAAAAAAAGGAGGTGTGGGGAGCCCAATCGTCTCACATAAGACTGAAGCTTAAAGTCGTTTGCTCTGCTCATCTCTCTCTATTAGTCTTAGAAACAAAGCGCCACCGGAATCAATAACCCAGTAAGTGGGTTGGTTTTCGTCAAAGCTCCTAAGCATTGCTGTTGCGCTCGACGAGTGACAACGCTTTACTCTCAGCCGGTGTTGTATCCACTTTGAGTCTACAGACAGATACCGCCTGCTTGGGACTTCTTAGCGACCCAGTCTATTGCAAGTTACTCATTGATCCCCCTCCACGTCCAATGGCTCTTCTCAACCTCTTCCTCCCCTCCCTTATCCTTTTCTTTCTCCGCCTCCTCTTATGCTTCCTTCTCTTTTGCCTCCTTCTCTTTTGTCTCCTTCTCTTCTACCTCTTTCTCTTCTGCCTCACCTTTGTTTCCTTCTCCTCTATCCTCGTCCAACTCCTTCGCCTTTTTGTGTCCCTACTTCACGTCCTACTCTTCCTTCTGCTTATCCTACTTGCTGCTCCTCCTTATCTTCTCTATTTCCTAGTTTTCCTTCTTCTCATACAACTCCTCCTCCTCTTCCTCCTCCTCTTTCTCCTTCTCTTCGTCTTCCTCTTCTTCTTCCTCCTAATTTTACTCCTCCTCTTCCTTCTTCTGTTCCTCCTCCTCTATGTCTACCTGATTCTTTTCCTCCACGTCCCACTCGCATCTCTACTCCTTCACTACTTCTTTCCACTCTTTCTGATCCTTCACCTTTTCTTTAACTAATTGTCTTTTTTTTTCTCCCTTCCTACTTACCCTTACTCTTCTTCAGCATTTCATCCTTCTCGATCTTCCCAGTTCTCCTCCTCTTATTTTCTTCCTTCTCCTCTTTTTTCTCATTTTCCTTCTGATCTTCCTTCACCTACTTATTTTTCGATCCCCTATTCCTCCTTCTACTTTTTCTCCTCCCTTTCATATTCTTCCTCTTCCTTCTCCTTTTTTTTTCCTCCTCCTCGTCCTAACTATGCCCCTCTTCCTTCTCCTACTTTGTCCCTCCAACTCCTCTCCGTCCTTTTAGTCTTCCCTGTCCATCTTTCCCTATCTTTTTACACATCTTCGTTCTCTTATCTTTTCACTTGATCATTAATATTCCTTTTCTTCTTCCTCTAATTCTAGTTATCTCTTTTTCTCTTCCTCTTCCTCTTCCACTTCCTCTTCCTCTTCCTCTTCCTCTTCCTCTTCCTCTTCCTCTTCCTCTTCCTCTTCTTCTTCCTCTTCCTTTTCTTCTTCCTCTTCCTCTTCCTCTTCCTTTCTTCTTCCTCCTCCTTTTCCTCTTCTTCCTCCTCTTCCTCCTCCTCTTCTTTCTCTTTCTCTTCCTATTCCTCTATTTTCTTTTTCTTTTTTCTCTTCTTTGCTTTTCAATTCCTATTCCTCTTTCTCTTCCTTTTCTTTCTCCTCTTTCTTCATCTCGTTTTTATCTTCTTTCTTTTCAACCCCACGTAGTCCTTCTACTATTCCTACTTATTCCTTCAAAAAATATAAACCGATAAAGAAATAATAATATTGATGTATCCTGCAGTGTGCACTAAGAACATAAAAACATAAGAATGAAGAAAACTACAATAGACCATAAGGCCTACACTAGGCAGTTCCATGTCCATTACTACCTGTCATCCTCATTCATAAAATTGTCTAACCGTTTCTTAAAATAACCGATAGTTTCAGGGCTCACTTCATTGTTACTAAGTCTATTTCATTCGTTGACTTTATTAATTAACCAAATCTTGACTATTTCCTTCTTAGATTTAAATTTGTCCAATTTAAACCCATTACTGCAAATCCTGTCCTGTTGTCTTAATGTCTTGTTGTCTTGTTTGCGTCACCCTTGTTAAATCCTTTGATCCACTTGAACACCTTTATTAGATGACCCCGCACTCTGCGTCTTTCCAGAGATTATAAGTTAAGGTGCCTAAGCCTTTCTTCGTAAGGTAAATTTCCGAGCCCATTTATCATTTTGGTTATTCTCCTCTGTACTGATTCCAGTGAATTGATGT
>NC_134778.1:24163771-24171271 GCF_046742065.1 Oratosquilla oratoria | reverse complement strand
ATCTAGGCCCTGACCAGATAATTCAATCCTACAGTGGCTTCTAGAAGTGAGCTGGTTCTTAAGCACTTATCCGTTATACGTAACGTCTCTTCACTTAACCAGCCCGTCCCGTAACAACAGCCCTGGCCCAGAAACCCAACGGCTTGCTGCAACCAACAGGGCTTTGTCCTACTATGGGTTTCTCACATCTCAAATTTGTGGGAGTCTGAGGGTGATTTTATATATGCATATGTATATATATATATATATATATATATATATACATATACATATACATATACATATACATATACATATACATATACATATACATATACATATACATATACATATACATATACATATACATATATATATATATACATATACATATACATATACATATACATATACATGAAGGTGGAAAAAGAAGTCACGGGTCTAGTTCCGAGTTCCTGAGTTTATTCCTGACCGGCTTCGCTCTATGCTTCTTCAGAGGAATGTGACTCTGGAGTGAAGCTCTGAAGAAGCATAGAGCGAAACCGGTCAGGAATAAACTCAGGAACTCGGAACTAGACCCGTGACTTCTTTTTCCACCTTCATCAACTTGTCACAATGTACCAACATATACATATACATATACATATACATATACATATACATATACATATACATATACATATACATATACATATACATATACATATACATATACATATACATATACATATACATATACATGTACATGTACATATTCTATGTATATATACATATATATATATATATATATATATATATATATATATATATATTATCGTGTTATAGAAAGCCTTAAAAAGTCTGTGACACGTATGCAGCACATTTCAGCATATTATCAACTACTGGGTGGGTGTCTTGATGATGAATGTAATAGGTTGACGAAAGCCAGAATAAAATTACAATTACCATCCAACATGAAAAGGATTCTATTTAAAGGTTAGAACTCCGATATCAACTGGACGAAGAAGAACGTTGAGGAGTCTATGCCAAGAGGGGTTGAGTACCTGCTACCGAAGCCGTCATATTGTTCGGTGCATTTAGACTGCTGGGGAATCGGAGGTGAGTGCGGGATTCGAACCCACAATTAAAGCAATGCGAGACCAGCACACTTTTGATTACGCTATCAACGTCTATAATCTATATCAAAGGGGTAACAAGAATAAAAGAAAATGTGCCTCAGGATACAGAAGTAATAAGATTTTGCACAGCGACCGAACCCTACAGTAGACCATTTAGCTTTTCACAATAGTGACGTATCCTATGTCATCGTAACAAAATTATCGAAGAAATTTTTCTTAGTATCTTTGATGATATGACGAAATGTGTCAACAAAGTGAATCAGTTTCAGTATAATGACACATTTTATAGGTTTTGTTTTGGTGAAATCTAAACCTCGACATTCATTCTAAGGATAATGATAATTCTAAACGTGTTGAGCTTAATTCGATAAGCCTTTTTCGGCCTGGAAATGTATCTATTTTGTTTTGTATATTCTATGCAGAAAAATGTAAATCTTAAAATGTGTTCATGTTGACATGCATAGGTAACAAGAAAATTACTGACTGTTTCTCAAATGCTTCAGACAAATGGTAACGCAAATCTGCTGAGCGGGTGGTTAGAGAGAAATGAAAGGTAGTGACTGTTGGCTAAAGGAAAAGATGAGGGCCTCTTAAACTGACAAAAAAAAAAAATTGCCGTCATATAATACGCAACTTTACATAAGACGCGCCCCTATTATAAAAGAATATTTTGTGGAAAAGGGTCTTATGTTACACCATAAATATATTGAAAGACATTTCAAAGTCACTTTGTTGGAAGAATAAACTGACAAAAAAGAATACCGTATTTGCCGTCTTATAAGATGTAACCTCGCATAAGACGCACCCCTATTTAAAAAGATATTTTGTGAAGAAAAAAAAATTAAGGTACATCATGCATTCATTGAAAGATATTTCAAAGTGATTCTATAGGGAATATATTTTGTGTATGAAATACAATATTGTGACATTACACCGCGAGATGCCACCAGAGCTACGCGACAAACCAGTGCTATTGCTTTGATACCATTCACTCATTACAAATGGCTGACAGGCTGGTGAAAGTTTAAATTTCCTTTAAAATTTCTAGAAACGTTTTAAGCTAGATACTGAACAAATGCTTCTTAAAAGTGACATAGTCGTCATGTAATGTCAGACATATGTCAGTTATGGGTTATGTACAGTATGCTAGGGAAGGAAGTATGTGAGATGATGTAAACTTTCCTCATAACTACATATATATCGTAGACAATTTCTTGTAAGTTTGAGATGATACTTTAGTTTTTGTTCAATAACCTATTATTAGTAACACACTTTACTGTAATACTCTAGCTTCTTTTCAGTATTTTATCATAGGCAACAAGTTCTGAGTCTAGCGAATTTACCCAGTATGCTCGTCCGGCTCCTATTCGTAATACTGCTGCATTAGACACATTTTTTTTGCTACATTTAGAAAAAAGCGCATCTTACACGCCGGCAAATACAGTAGTTACTCATATACTCATGCAGCGTGAGTATTTTAAGATAAATATATACTCATAATAATCGTGAAGTCCTGGCATCCCAGCATAATAATTCATCAAACAATGTTTGTAAAACTAATTTCATCGTGTGCACATTTTTGTACATGAACATTTTATAGAACTAGTTGGTTAAATATTTATTATCTTTTCATCAAGATAGTTTCTGATTTTTCTTGATAATTTCATTTTTAATAGATTGACATCTTTTACACCAGAAACCGTTCTGTCAAAAATATCCAATATCAGTAATTTACGAGATATTTTCCAAAGTGAATAACGTAATAACAATTCGAACAATTATTAGAAATTACTTTATTGTAATTTGTTTTAGCAAAAAAAGATTTGTTCAATATTGCTCCTGCTGTCTTTTCATTTAATTTTGATAGTCGTTGATTTCGAAATGTTTTGTCTAATAATTAGAGAAACAAATCGTATAACAAAACACTGTATTTCAAAGACTGAGTATATTTGTCCAAATGCTTATATAATGTCACAATCTTTTTATTACTTTTTCGACAAATAATATTTTGCCATCTGAATAAGCTATACGTAAACCGGAAAATTATACTTATGGTTCACTGTACGCATGAAGTGGCAGTTTAGGCTCGGAGGCGCTTAGATGTAGGTTTCACTTTTAACTATTTGTTGAAGACATATATATATATATATATATCTATATATATATATATATATATATATATAAATATATATATATATATATATATACATACACACACACACACACACACACACACACACATATATATATATATATATACATATATACATTTATCTGTTGATCAGACATGAAACAAATTTAGGAAAATTGGCATTTTGGTTGCGAAGGAATTTTTCTGAGGCGAATGAGATAGGTTAGTCTTAGCAAGGATAATTTGGTAGAATACGTCATTAAAGAGTTGGTAGGTGAAAAATGAAAAGGATGTGCCACGAAGTGTGCAATCCTGGCCCATACAATCACCTTTTACTCTATGCATTCAGAGATGCCAAGTGGCATTCACCAATTAATATTAGGAATAAAACATAAGCTTCTGTATTTACAAAGCGTGATCGAAAATTATCACGCTAGATATGAGCGGGTAACATCTTAACTACAGAAAGGACGCTACAGGAATAGAGATCAATTTAGCAGACGTAGTAAGAGAATATCACCCAGTATGTTAGTTTTTGTGCACAAAGACACCCTCTACATTTTTTTTTATATTATCAAACAATTTTGTTCAGCTGAGGAGTAATTTACGTAATCGAGGAGTGTGTATGTGCGCATGGGTGGAAAACTGATTTCATTAGCATGTTTCATTCTGGTTAATTACAGGTAATTTTTATTAAACTGGATAGCAGTTGACATTCTGACGATCTGTGTAGCTGATCGCTCAAAATTGCTGAAGATTTTTTTCCTCATTGTTCAATGTGGAACAGAAGTTTCAAATATTCATCGGTATATACTGATGATTGTTGGAGACTTCTGTTCCACATTCATCATTGAGGAGAAATAATCAGCAGATTTCAATGATCAGCTACTCAGATCGTCAGAACGTCAGCGGCTATCCAGTTGAACCAAAATTGTATTAGAGAGAAGATTACGGTAAGATTATTTTGTTTAACAGAAGGGTTGTCTCGGACTAACATAATTAGCCTCGTTCGTACCGAGTGACGCTTCTTTCTTCTGCTGAGCTATTCGAATCCTCTTCGCAGTACTTTCTCGGTAACGAGAAAACTTGAGTTTGAGACGATTTCTCGAATAACTATTCGTTTGCAAACGTAATGGTGTTCTCACAGTCGGCTTCCACGGGCTTCACCAACGCCGACCGTTGAGAGTTTGCTTGAATAAAAATGGCCTCGGTTATAATATTTTATTTTTCAAATCTCCAAATATCAAATTATCTTTCCATCATATATAATAAAGCTGAATGATGAGGTAAAGATTGTAAACCTATATGATCAGCTCAGTCTGCTCCGTGACCTCAGCAAGAGAATTCAGTCTTCTCCGTGATTTCAACTATAGAACTCATTTGCTGTCGAGACACCAGGTAGCGAATACTTCCTGTGAAGTTTATATCTTCGAATAGTGACAAGTGATTGTGTTGTGTTTTTTGTAACTGTATACGTATAGTGCCATACAGTTACAGGTATAAGATAAAGTGTAGTATTCTAGTAATTAAGAATCAAAACAGTAGTCTGTTACTGTACTCTAAAGGTAGGAGTAATAGTATAATGTAAACAAAGTAAGCTTCATGTATCTAGTTTATTTAGTGACTGCTTTTATTTCTTTTGTTGATTTATATTTTCTCTTTGCCATTTGTTTTGTCGAAGGCGGAGCGAAATGGCCCTTGAAGATTATGTGAACCTGGAGGACCGTCTCAGGATATGTGAGGAGGAAATTCGTCATCTCAAGAGTGTGCTCTTTGAGAAGGGTGAATCTTCCCTACAACCAAAGAACGTTCAACCTCTTCCACGTCTGCTACTGCCGTGAACGAGTAGTGCTCCGTAGGATCTCGTTTGTCGAGCCCGCATTCGGTGAGCGGGCGCCCTGCGGAGCAACCGCTGGCTCTAGCCAATCGTTTTGCTCTGCTGGAAGATGAGGTGGCTGAAAATCAGGAGTTCTTGGTGGTGGGGGACTCCATGGTGCGAGGCTATGACGACATTCTGCAGCGGAAAACTAAACGTTACAAGCTTGTATGTCAACCGGGCCGTGGGATCGCCCATTGTACCCAGACCATCAGGGAGCAAAGGCGGATGAACACGGTTACGATTGCTCATACAAGAAGTAACGATGTGGGTAGAGTGAGATCAGAGGAACTTGTTCCGAATTACAAGGTCTTCCTTCAGAAGATGAAGGATTGTGGGAGCCGTTACTTATTCTGTAGGATCTTTCCAAAGATCTACGCAGGCTCGTGTTGGAACAGTAGAGCTATAGGGATCAATGAGAGGATATCACAATTGTGCACGCAACTGGAATATCACTTTCTTGATCCTTGGTATCACACTTAACTCACAGTGGGAGTTTGTAAGGAACTAGTTCCTTTTTGGGGATAGAACCTCGAAGGAAAAGGGAAATAGAGTGTACTGGGAGAAATAGAATAGGACATAGAAATATTGTAGATCAATATGTCAGTGTAGGCCAAAATATCTTTTTAGGATATAATGTCGGTAGAGAACGAAATATTACATTAGGATGTAATGTCAACAGACAAAATATCACGATGGGATGTTATGATAGTGGAGGACAGAATATCACGATAGGGTGTAACTATAGTGGGGGACAAAATATCACGGTAGGATATAATGTCAGTGGAGGACAAAACATCATTTTAGGAAGTGATGCCGAACAGAATGTCATTGAACGACAGGAGGAAGGTGTGGGACGCGGTGACGGAGAGAGGCAAAGTGTACAAAAGAGATCGGATGATCAAAAGGGACCAGATGTCCGTGATGGGACAAATGTCCATGAGGCACTGAATGTCAATGAAGGACCAAATGTCAATATACAGCAAGGTGTGATTAAAGAAAAAGATTATAATGTAAGGCATGATGTTGAAACTCAAAACGTATCAAAAAGAAATAATCACGAGTTTCTTAAAATTATGTATTTTAATACTCGTAGTATTAGAAACAAATTCCAAGAAATATAGGCGCATGTCAAAAGCGAAAACATTGATATGATAGGAATAACCGAGACATGGTTAAATGGTGGAGAGTTTAAAGCAGAATTTTATATTGCGGGATTTAAAGACTTTCATCAGGATAGAAACTACAAGAAAGGTGGGGATGTTCTGTTGTACGTTGAAAGCAATGTTCATGACTGTGTTTTAGAGACTGTGAAACAGGATCTATATGATAGTTTGTGGGTAGAATCAACCCAAACAAATGGACAAAAAAGCAAAGTAGGTGTAATATATAGGCCAAAAACATTACCATTAGCAGATGACAAACTGTTGTTTCAAGAACTGTATAGTTTCTGCAACCGGGACTTATTGATAATGGTTGATTTCAATTTTACTGATATTGATTGGATGGTCATTGAACATGGCCATATAGGTAGTCGCTTGATATGCTTGCTCGGTAACAATTACTTAGTTCAGCATGTAAAAGAACCCACAAGACATGGAAACTTACTCGATCTATTGGTCACTACCCGCGAAAGCATGATAACCGATGTAGAAGTCGCTGAAATTATTGCAAGTAGCGATGACAACTTAGATTCAAACTGCTAAAGCATTTTAGAATAGATACTTGTGCATCTAAAATACCCTATTCTAGTAAAGCTCAGATCGTAGGACTACGTCAGGAGCTTCAGCATACAAATTGGGAACCAAAATTAAGCCAAAGATCTGTAGATCAGATCTGGGAAATATGTCAAAATACGCTTAGTAAGATGATTCATACTTACATTCCTCTTAAGGACAGACGCCCCCCAAATCAGGCTCGCCCAAAATGGATTGACAAAGAAACTGAAAAAAGTATTGTTAAAAAGAGACAGGCTTATAAGAAATACAAGTGCTCGGGTGCACCTAATGATTATCAAATATATGTAATAATACAGACTTAGAAAACACAATAAAAACGAAAACAATATGAAATGAATATTGCTGATAAATCCAAAGATAATTCCAAAGCATTCTATAGTTAAATTAGAGATAAAAAAGCTATTAGGAATCACACTAGCCTACTGTTAACTGCTGATGGTCAACTTGAATGTGCAAATAAAGGAATGTGTGATATTTCAAACAACTATTTTAGTTCAGTATTCGTAAACTAAACACCTCAAAATGAACTCCAAACTAAAACCTGTGAAAAGTCTAGGGTGAACTTACTACAGTAAATATAACAAAGGAAAAAAATAAAAGGTGTATAGATAAACTCAGTTAATAGAACACCAGGTCCTGATGGTTGGAATCCATAAA
>NC_134778.1:24153771-24158771 GCF_046742065.1 Oratosquilla oratoria | reverse complement strand
ACTACCCTAGCATTCACCTCTCGCACCACCCCATCCATGTATAAGTTGAACAGCCAGGGCGACATAACTGTGGTGGGGGAAAAGAATACTGCCACCAAGTTTTCCCTCTTGGATCGTAAGAGGCGAGAAGAAAGGGACGGGGAGAGGGACTCGGCATCCTTCTCCCTGTAGCCCCCCGGGGCACACATCCTAAATCAAAAAGAAAAGGCATAAGGGGTGCTGGCGGGCCTCGGGCCAGCACCCTAAGGTTTGGGTCTTTTAATGTGCGTGGATGTGGTACAGATGAGAGTAAAAGGGAAGAGATAGGTAGTATGTTTGTGAGAAGAAAGTTGGATGTGTTGGCTTTGAGTGAAACTAAGTTGAAAGGGAAGGGTGAGTGTATGTTTGGGAGTGTAAGTGGGAGGTTATCAGGAGTGAAGAGAGGGCGAGGGAGGGAAGGGGTGGCTATTCTTGTAAGTGAGGAGATAGGTAAAGGGGTAGTGGAGTGGAAGGAGGTTTCCTCAAGGATAATGTGGATGAAGGTGAAACTGGGAAAGGAGATGTGGGTCTTTGTAAGTGCATATGGGCCGGGCAGTGAGAAGAGTGTAGAAGAAAGGGAGGCCTTTTGGATAGATTTAAATGAGTGCATAGAGGGTTTAGGAAGAAATGTCAATGTAATAGTACTGGGAGACCTTAATGCTAGAGTGGGAAATGGTCCAATCGATGGAGTGGTTGGGAAGTGTGGAGTTCCAGGAAAGAATCGTAGTGGAGAGTTGATGGTGGAAATGTGTCTAGAAAGAGAGTTGATGATAGCAAATACAGTGTTTCGGAAGAAAGTCAAGCATAAGTACACATGGGAGAGGGTGGTGGAGGGAAGGGTGGTAGATAGAGCGCTAATGGATTATGTAGTGGTAAATAGGATTATGATAGGAAGAGTTAAGGATGTACATGTGCTAAGGGGAGAGGGTGGGGGAATATCAGATCATTTTTTGGTGGAAGGTAAGTTGAGAGTGGAGGATAGATGGAGAAGGAGGAAAGGGACAAAAGGTAGGGAGGTTCTTAGAGTGAACTCCTTAAATGAAAAGGAAAAGGAGAAGGAGTACGAAAAGAAGCTGAAGGAGGAGTGGGAGGGAGTAAAGGATAGAGCAGAGATGGGTGTGGAGGAGGAATGGGGATGGTTCAAGGAGGGAGTCTTAAAGTGTGCAAGGATGGTGTGTGGAACAATAATAATGATAATAATAATAATAATAACAATAATAATAATAATAATAATAATAATAATAATAATAATAATAATAATAATAATCATTAATAATAATAATAATAATAATAATAATAATAATAATAATAATAATAAATAATAATAATAATAATAATAATAATAATAATAATAATAATAATAATAATAATAATAATAATAATAATAATATTAATAATAATAATAATAATAATAATAATAATAATAATAATAATAATAATAATAATAATAATAATAATAATAATAATAATAATAATAATAATAATAATAATAATAATAATAATAATAATAATAATAATAATAATAATAATAATAATAATAATAATAATAATAATAATAATAATAATAATAATAATAATAATAATAATAATAATAATAATAATAATAATAATAATAATAATAATAATAATAATAATAATAATAATAATAATAATAATAATAAATAATAATAATAATAATAATAATAATAATAATAATAATAATAATAATAATAATAATAATAATAATAATAATAATAATGATAATAATAATAATAATAATAATGATAATAATTATAATAATAGTGATAGCAGAAAAAAAAAGTTAAGAATTCTTTAAATCAAGGAAACATTGCCGTACTTGGAATTATAAATGATGATAACTTAGTATTAGAATGTAAATTTGTAGCATAAACTTATTATAATTAAATAGTAAAGTTAAACCTAATAACAGGAAACATAAAAAAAAAACTAATATATAGTATTAGAAAAGAAGAAATCTGTGTTTAAGTGTGCAAACGTTGCCAGGCTGGCATTTTTAACCACGAAGCCAAGAATTCCTTAACTAGCTTCAAGCAAGCGACTCCATTCATCCCCCTGATGTTCTCGGCATCTTTGGCAATAGTCATTAGATATACGCATTGTTCAAATACAATAGATAAATGAAAATTTCTCTAGTGTTTTCATTTAGCCATATATATCAATGTTGACAGTATTTTGTGATAGTGGTAACATGCTTAATGTGGCGTGTTAAATTGGGTAACAAGCTGAAAAAGTTTTGGAACTACTGTTGAAGGGTGACCAATCCTCATTTGACGGCATCTTCAGAAATAGCTTAATTAGAGTGAGGTTAGCTGCAAATATATATAACAAGCAATTATGGACCAAATGTCGGTGAGAATACGAGGGTAAAGGATGAATAACTCTTGGTGAAAGAACCTGTAAATGCTCTAGGCCTCAACGACGAACCCTATCTGTGATTAGAGCCGCAATACGCTCTCTGATTTCTTGCAGTATTAAACGATGCTCTACCATTTCTTTTTTGCCAATTGATAAAATACCGTAACTAACCTTTACATCGATCAACTTGGACATCATCACTGCCATCAGAATGTGCAGGAGGTATTTCATCAAAGTTTCACAGGTCACCTCTTGTCCACTCCGCAAGCAGGTCGAGACACTGAGTCGCTTACCGCAGCATGAAGTGACACATGTGCAACTCTCCTACATACTGCGAGCAGTGTACTTGAACCATCCAGTCACGAACATTGCGACTGTTTTGACAAAAACGACGACGTTATCTATGCTAAAAACTATGGCAAAAATCTCTGCCTACAACACTTTTCTACGAAACCTTATCTATCTATGTACCAAAGGCTTTTTCCCTCTTATAAGGAAATGAAAAGGCATGTACAGCCGCGACAGTCACGTGGTGTGTAGCGTGCATGGTCGTACACGACCTGACGCTTCTCTGCCTGTGCGACCCTGCTTGACCCGACCTAACCTAACCCAGAGCAATTATGTAATTACGCACCACGGGTAACTTACCCACGCGGTATATATAGCGGCTTCCGCCGCATGTAAGATCAGCGCTCCTAGAGGTCGGACGTCTCTTCAACCAACTCTCTCCACAAGCTCCAAGTATCATCGCCGGCCGGTGGTGGCTGGGAGATATATCTCCTAGCTGCTGCCGGTCTGGCATGGCCGACCTCTACGTTGACGTCGGCAGGCGGGTTTACACCAAGACAAATACACACACACATTTCCCAAGTCACGTAAATCTCTGTTTTCAGAGTAGTGCTTGGAAGAAAAGAGGCACACGCACACTTTCTCGCTAGCAAAGCAGAGGCCCAAACCGTCTCTCTCAGTACGCCCAATCTGACCGCAGGCTGGTTGACGGAGAGACTTGGGACACCTTTCTGTCCGACCGGCCCGCAACCAAACGCTGGCCTCTCGCTGACGCTGGTGGGCGAGTTTACACTTCTGACATTTACACACAATTCCCAATCGCGTAATTCTCTGTTTTCAGAGTTGTGATTGGAAGGAAAGAGACCTTACAACACCCGCCCGTCTGCCCCTCCTCGCATCGCCACTGAATCTACTCTTCCGAAATCCAAACCCAGTCTGGGGAAAAACAGGCAACGCTCGCCCCACCTGAGGCTCATCAGGATCGCGCTCGCCAGCGGTGGCGGCGAGGAGTTATCTCCTTGCGGCTGCCGTTCTGGTCACTGATCTCTTCGTTGACGTCGGCAGGCGGGTGTACACCGCCCGTCTGCCCCCCCTCGCACCGCCCCTTGATCAACTCTAAAAGGACTTCAAACCCAAAACCTGGGGATAATCAGGGTACGCTCGCCCCACCTGTGGCTTATCAGGACCGCCCTCTACATGCGGGAAGTGAAATCAACTCACTTCTCGTAAGATACACACATACACCTCTCACGAACAGAGCCACAACACACGCACAAACATCTCCACTTACTTTTTCTTCGACTAAAATTCGCTTCCTTTCTAACTTTCTCTTCTACTACATCTTCTCATTTCAGTTTACCTCCCACTAAAGATTTTTCCGTTTTTCCACCTTTCTCTACTACTACGCCTCCTACCATTTTCTAAACTTTCGTTGGTGATCCTAACCCCGTTGGTAATCCTAACCTCCGGCGTCAAGCGCTGCCCTCCAAGCTCCCGGTCCAGCTCTCCTAAGCCACGACAACAAATAAGCCCCTAATCGCTCGCAATTCGCCCGGTGGCAATAGCCCTCTTTTATACACTACTATCTTTTCATTTTCTAACAGACATTCTTCCCCTCCCACAAAACCCGATCCCGCGCAAGCGAGGTGGTCTTTTCTTGGAATCCAGAATCCAGAATCCAGTTCACTCAGTTCACTCGTACCTTACAATAAAGGGAGACGAACTCACCAAAACCTCTTTCTCTTCACCAACAGTAGCATCGCTACATGCACATACCTACTCCCACTCATTCCACTTCCATCCACTACCCTTTCCTCCCTCTCATCTTAGGTCTTCATGGATGACAGGTCATCCCTGTATCCCGCCTATTGCCCTGGGTGAGAAGCAATGCAGCATGACATAGTGCATTCACAGCAAGATCGTTTCACTTAATCGACGGCCCCCCTCTACGTCCCTTCATGCAGAAAAAGAGAAAACGGGGAGAAATCCCTTCGGGCTGCGTCAAAATATCTTTCACATATAACTACTCTCTACATAACCCCACTTCCCCTTCCATCCTTGTATCATAGTATCATCTATATAAACCTATTCTCCACTCATTCCTATCTCCTATCTTCTCCCCTCCCTGTTCAAAAGACATTCCCCTCTTGCTCAAAGCCCCTATGTCGTCCAGTTGCAGCATGCTGAAGACGCCTCATTTGTCAGACACACAGAACAAGGGCTTCAGCAATTCCTCAATTCTGTCAACGATTTCTATTCACGTACGGGACTGATTGTAGATACAATTAAAATCCGATGTCCTCATATAACGGACGGGT
>NC_134778.1:24143771-24148771 GCF_046742065.1 Oratosquilla oratoria | reverse complement strand
ATTTATTCATTTGTTATCAATCGATTTATATACTTACCATTTTCTCCATCTTTCTATTCATCTATCCACCGCTTTTTATAGCTAACGAGACCAACAATGATCCTGTATAATCCTTGTGAATGTAATGTAAGAACAGGATATGAAAATAATAAATGATTCAGTGTAATATGTTTACACACACACACACACACACACACACACACACACACACACACACACACACACACACACACACACACACACACACACACACACACACACACACACACACACACACACACACACACACACACACACACACACACACACACACACACACACACACACACACACACACACACACACACACACACACGCATGAATCGGTAACGCAGTTGGTAGAGCGCTGGACTGGGAAGTACGGTGGGGCTCGCAGTAGCTGGTTCGAATCCTGCCCAGGGCCAAAATTATTTTGGTATTGCTGCGCTTCGGGTCGTTACTCTGACTCTCGTGGGCGGGGAGTTGGGTGTGTGTGTGTGAAAGGTCATAACTAGAGCCCGGATTTCTAGCATTTATTCTATTATTGCTATTACGACAATAAATGCAAATAAAAATTTGCATTTATTGTAAAAAATGCTACTTTACTATATACGCTATTTTGACCAGACACAAAGGCAAAAAGTAGTCATTATGCAATAAATGACTATAAAACCTGCACAAAGTAGTAGTACGTATCTGTACCATTAACATATAATAATTTAATTATCAAGTAACGCTGAATAAATAATTAATATAACTAAGTTTGCCATACTTCAACTTTCTTTAAATTTCCTATTAAAGAAAACGTAAGAAATATAATTGAGGAAAAATTTAGAATATAATTAAAAGATAAAAGTGGGTTTTTCGTCAAATTAATGAAATTATAAGCAACAAAAATTAAAAATGGGTTATGTTTACATATAATAGTAATGTATTACAATACATTGTAGCAATGTATAAATATGTGTCATGTGTGAACCTAATCTGCATTCCACGTGAATTGTGCAAGTCATTGTTATTGTGGTCACGCCGTTACCAGTTACACAAGTGTTTGAACCTGCTATAAAATGCCAAAAGTGAAGTAATCCGATGGAGTGCGTATCCGAAATATACTTTAAGTATGCTCCCGTCACTTCAGTAGAAGTTGAGCGGACATTTTAAAAAATGAAAATGATTCTTTCAGATAGAAGATTGTCGCTTACAACGGAAAATATAAATAAAATGTTAATTATTTCTTGTAACAATTTTCAATTATCAAGTATTACTTTGTTTTGTTATCTATTCTATAGTTCTCTAACTATATGGTTTCCGATTAAAATAATAACTTTCAGTTTTTATAGCTACCTACACATGAAAGAAAACTGCTGAATTTTAGCCAAAACTAGCAAAGTTTTACGTGCTATTTTGCTACAAATAAGAACTATTTTGCTAGAAATAAAAACTATTTTGCTATGATACCTGCAATATCAACTTTTTTTTAGTGCTATTTTGACCATATTTTTTGTGCTATTTTGACCCATAGATCGGTCATACGAGCTCTGAGCTCTCTTCCGGGAGGGAAATAGCTGTCGATCACGAGTCCAACACGTGATCCAAAGACCAAGGTGAATACACACACACACACACACACACACACACACACACACACACACACACACACACACACACACACACACACACACACACACACACACACACACACACACACACACACACACACACACACACACACACACACACACACACACACACACACACACACACACACACACACACACACACATATATATATATATATATGTATATATATATACATATATATATATATATATACATATATATATATATATATATATATATATGTGTGTGTATTACAAAGGATTACAAAGGCGGAGCATGCCGACAGGAGACCTTTTGATCCATATCTAGGTCGGATGCGAAAAAAATCATATTAATAATAAAACAGTAAATAAAAAGTATAATAATGTAAATAACAAATAAAATACATAAATAAATGCATAGGTATAGTTAAATAATAAACAAACAGGTAAATAGTAAATAATAATAAATTGACATATAATTAATAATAAATGAAAATCAGACAGACAAATGATAAAAAAACAACATATAATATAAGATAAATTATAATCATTACAGCATCTTACTTAGGTATTTATCTAAATGATTCTTAAAGCTTCGAACTGAACTACATTTCACTACCTGTGCAGGAAGTTTATCCCATTAATTAACTACACGGTTGGCAAAGTTGTTTCTACCTACTTCCAAATTGAATCTATTTCCGGACAGTTTGAGACCATTGTTTCTTGTCTGATTCTCATTCAATGTGAACATTTTGTCACTTGTGATGTTGTCAATTCCCTTTAAAATCTTAAAGACCTGTATCAAGTCACCTCTGAGTCTACGCTTTTTTAGGGAAAACAGATTCATGTGTTTTAGTCGATTTTCGTATGATTTATTTTTGATATTTGGAATCAGTTTTGTGGCTCGCCGTTGTACTTTTTCCAGTCTGTCAATGTCTTTAATGAGATTCGGTGACCATACGGAAACAGCATATTCCAAATGTGGACGAACTAACGATTTATATAGCTTGTTAATGAGTGATGGACTTTTGAAATCAAAAGATCGCGCAATCAGTCCCAGAATCTTATTTGCTTTCTCAGAGGCTGAAATACACTGCTTGGATAATTTGAGGTCGTTACTGATAATTACGCCGAGATCTTTTTCACTATCCACTTTTGTTAACGAATTTCCAAATAACTTGTAATCGTACTTACTGTTGTTTTTACCTATGTGCATTACATTGCATTTACTTGTGTTAAATTTCATTAGCCACTTTTCAGACCATTGCTGTGATTTATCTAAATCTTCTTGAATATCTAATTGGTTTGAGTGATCATTTGCCACTCCGCACAGTTTTGTATCATCAGCAAATTTGGAAACAGTAGATTTTAGTCCATTTTAGTCCAACCTAATAGGCTACCACTTATTCCATGCAAAGCTAATTTAGTAAGTAGTCTTTCGTGTGGGACGGTATCAAAAGCTTTTGCAAAGTCTAGATATATTAAATCTATATTGTTTCTTTTGTCATAATTCGAGATAACTGTGTTGTAGAATTCGAGTAAGTTAGTCACGCAAGAACGTTTCCGTCTGAAACCATGCTGGCTATCATTTATCAAACAGTTACTTTCTAAATGATGTTCGATAGCATCTCTGATGATAGTTTCCATCATTTTTCCTACGATTGAAGTCAAACTTATAGGCCTGTAGTTATTTGGTTTCTTTTTGTCACCTTTTTTGAATATGGGAGTAACGTTAGCTAGCTTCCATTCTCTTGGGACATCTCCGGATATGATGGATTTCTTGAAAATAATTTCTAATGGAACAACAATCTCATTTTTAATTTCCTTTAAAAATTTTGGATGCCAACCGTCAGGCCCTGTTGTTTTATTAACTTTGAGTTTGTCTATACACCTTTTAATTTATTCTTATGTTATATTTACCGTAGTGAGTAAGTTTACCCCAGACTTTTCACAGGTTTTAGTTTGGAATTCACTTTGAGGTGTTTCGTTTACGAATACTGAGCTAAAGTAATTGTTTAAGATATTACACATTCCTTCATTTGAATATTCTAGTTGACCGTCAGCAGATAATAGTGGACCAATGTGATTCCTAACAACCTTTTTATCTCTAATGTAACTATAGAATTCTTTGGGATTCTCTTTGGATTTATCAGCGATGTTCATTTCGTATTGTCGTTTTCTTTTTCTTATTGTCTTTTTTAAATCTCTCTGTATTGATACATAACTTTCATAGTCATTAGATGCACCCGAGCACTTATATTTCTTATAAACCTGTCTCTTTTTAGTAATATCTTTTTCAGTTTCTTTGTCGAGCCACTTTGGGCGAGCCTGATTTGGGGGACGTCTGTCCTTAAAAGGAATGTAAGTTTGAATCATCTTAGTGGGCGTATTTTGAAATATTTCCCACATCTGATCTACAGGTCTTTCGTTTAATTTTGCCTCCCAATCTGTAAGCTGAAGCTCCTGACGTAGTCCTATGAACTGAGCTTCACTGAAATCGGGTATTTTAGAAACACAAGTATCTATTCTAAAATTGTTTAGGAGTTTGAATCTAACTAATTTGTGATCGCTATTTGCAACAGATTCACCGACTTCTACATCAGTTACCATGCTTTCGCGGCTAGTGATCCAAAGTTCGAGTAAGTTTCCATATCTTGTGGGCTCTATTACATGCTGAATTAATATACATATATGTATATATATATATATTATATATATATATATATATTATATATATAATAACATATATATATATATATATATATATATATATATATATATATATATATATACTATACTTCTCAGACATTTCATCTCAAACACATTTAAACTTTTCCTCCCTGTCTCTCTTAAATTCCAAGTCTCTGCCCCATACAATGCCATCTGCACAATTATTTCTTTTTGCATCCATTCCCAAATGCCTATTTCTCATAATACTTTTTAATCCCCCAAGGCATCTACTTACTTCTCTCAATCTACAATTTACATCTACCTCCACTCTTCCATTTCCTGCTATATACGACCCTAAATACCTAAGGCTATCCAGTCTCAATTTACCTTCCACCAGAAAATGATCTGATATTCCCCCACTCTCTCCCGTTAGAACATGTACATCCTTAACTCTTCCTATCATACTCCTAGTCACCACTATATAGTCCAAGAACGCTCTGTCTGCCACCCTTGCATCCACCACCCACTCTCATGTGTACTTATGCTTGACTTTTTTCCTAAACGCTGTATTTGCTATCATCAAATCTCTTTCAAGACACATCTCCACCATCAATTTTCCACTACGATTTTTACCTGAAACTCCATACTTCCCAATCACTCCGTCTATTGGTTCATTCCCTACCCTAGCATTAAGGTCTCCCAATACAAACA
>NC_134778.1:24133089-24143271 GCF_046742065.1 Oratosquilla oratoria | reverse complement strand
GCATTAGTACAGATGATTGACTTTACCAATTGAATAAGCTTAATGCCAATATTCATCTATGAACATATTAGATGATTATTTTATGGTGACCAATGTATAATAATATTACACAAAATCGTTCTCATTACTACTCAAGGGACACCTATTGATGTCGTGACAGTAACACCAGCCTAGCATTTTACATCTTGTTTTATTCTTACTTGCACATGGTGCTGTAATATAAAAAAAAAACTTTGGATTATAATTCCACGGTTAATATTGCACATAGGAGTACAAAATGCTCCTGAAAAGTTCTGATGACATTCTGACCAGTGATGGAGTGAGCAAAAGGCAGACTGACCGCCATTGGTCAACCGTCATTACTAACTTTTGGCGCACACTTTTGAACAGTGGTTTTAGGCGACTTTGGGACGATAGTACCATGTATTTTTACGCACTTTTGAAAGAGAATGAATGTGTATATCATACGATTGCTTACGTGTACCTATATGAAATAAGTATAATTAAGGACTTAACTCAGGAGGTGCTATAATCTCTTCCTTTTGTGCTCTGTTAAAATTACGAATTTTAGTAGTTACTTTCTCCTCTCTCATCCCATTCTCTTCACCTTTGTATCTTCTTACTCCTCTCTTATCCCTTATATTCAGCGTCATTTTCCTCCCCTTTCTCTTATACTACTCCGCTGCCCCTCTACCCTTCTGTTTCGTTTTCTCCCTTTCTTCTTGTCATTCCTCTCCCCTGTTTTTTCAAGTTCATCTTCACATTCGTTCTCCTAGCCTTCCACTCCCTCCTTTTTCTCTTCTCTTCCTCCTCTCTTACCTCTCTTCCCACATGTTTTTCTGTGATCTACATTATCTCGTATCTCTCATCTCTTAAATCTTAACTCTTACGAATTTCTCTAGTAATTCATATCATCTTTGTCTTTTCTACCTGCACCTACATACTTCCCCTGTTTACAATATCTATTGTCTTTGAACCTATTCTTGTTACAGGCCAATTTAATTGTCGACTTACTACCGAAAAATGCTAATCTATCTCTATATATCATTTAAGATAATCATCAAGAACATTATTCTTACCAATGTCGCATATTGATGACATGTTTAATAGTCAATTTGAGGACCAAATATATGAAATCTGACTAGTTTGTTTACATTTCATTTACTCGTTCAAGGATTTAATTTTAATTTTAGGGGAGAATTGAGAGACTATGATACCTGAATATAATAGATGGACAGTGTCAGACATCTGTAGCCATGTAAGGCTGCTTGTGGTGAGGTATCTCTAGACGTATGACGCTCGCATGAAAAAGGGATAGAAAGGCGAGTATCAGGGGGGGAGGTTTAAGGGATAGATGAGGTTTATTAATATTATCAAGTATTGTGAGGGGTGGAGAAAAGGTTCGTTACCTGTTTTTTTTTTCCTGGAAGTGAGTAGGAAGTTGGAGTCGGTGATGACGATGCCCATATAGTGTACAGTGTAGACAAGGTTTGTGCTTCTCAATGGTAGGCCTGGGTCCACTGCGTCTTGACTAAAGTCGTGGTGTGTAAATGTAGAAGTTGCTGAGGTCAGCCTGCGTCGTTCTCGGGTGAGGACGGTAGGCGGAGGGGGGTGGATAGAAGTTTCGTCTAGCTGACGAGGTCTTCGTAGTGAGTGACCTTGGTTTCCTGAGCCGAGGGTACGGGTGGTCTTCGTTGAGCTGAATGGAATCAAGTGGCTTGATTCCTTTCTTCTGGGAGCTTGATTGAAGATATGAGAAGTCGAAGGTAAAACGATTTCTTCTTCGTTGATCGTGATCTATAGCTTTCGGAGTGGTAGGCGTGGCTTGAATGGCTGACGATTTTATTCGGCCTTCTGTGGTAGGAGCGAGTGTGACCAGTAGTACTTGGTATGAGACAGGCTTATCTCTTCGGAGATGAAATGAAACTACCGCTCGTCAGTTGGGGTGGTTGCGTAACCTTGGTCGTATGGCT
This sequence comes from Oratosquilla oratoria, assembly GCF_046742065.1. Classification (NCBI taxonomy): domain Eukaryota; kingdom Metazoa; phylum Arthropoda; class Malacostraca; order Stomatopoda; family Squillidae; genus Oratosquilla; species Oratosquilla oratoria. The sequence goes on along the minus strand of NC_134778.1, from coordinate 24,141,298 downwards.
GAGGACGGTTGTTTCTATTCAGACGTGGGAGCACCGCTGCCGCCATTGGTGTAGCCTTTATAGATTTGGGGGCTACATTAGGCAGGATTTAGTGCGGCAAGATAAACTCTAAAGCACACCTTTTCCTTTTCTTTATTAAAAGTTGCACTTCCTCACAATTTCCTTTATACACAAGAAAATACCATTTAGTTTCTAAGTCACCACGTACACCTTATCTTCTAAGCACTTCACCTAGTTTCTGACTATCTCTCAAAACTTTAGTTCCAGACTACCTCACACCTTTTTTTGGTGAGTTTCTACTACACTGTTACACCAGGGCACGTCTCTCAAAAAACCGACCTGGTCGGCTGGTGCAATCCAGTTTTAATCTCCGGAAGTGATAAGGTCATCACTTCTCGAGTTGCCTTTTATCGTGGTGTTCACAATAATCTCATGAAAGTCCGTTGTCTCACATAGGTGGGGCAACTGCATTTATTACCTACTGGTCTCTTGTACAATAATTACTAATTATATATCCAGGGGGGTGGCTTGTTAATATGTAATGTTTCCGTGTGTTATGTCTGGTGGTATCCACTATGTGTGTGTGTTTGTATGTCCGTAGCGTGCCAGTGGTGGTGGGATGGACGTGAAAGTGCTGAGTTGTTAAATTGTCTACTCAGCACTTTCAAAAGGATGTGGTCGGCGCCAGGGAGTCGGGCGAGTGCGGCATTGTTCACCATGGATACGGTGTCGTATACATATCTGGGAAAGGGAGGGTTAAAACTGTTTGAAGGTCTTATTTCATGCAAAAGAATTTCGTTAGTATCACTAATATAAAAAGGATGATTAAGATTGAGAGGGCAGTGGAGGCATAGGGCAGTATTTTATAGTGTAGATCTAAGGAATCCATGTCAATAGTAGTTGATTTATTGAGGAGGCGTACCATGTCTATCTTACTTGGGAGGATGGTATCGGGGATCTTGGGGAGGGGTGGGAGTGTTAGTTGGGTTATGGGACCTAGGTCGTGGGTCATGTTGAGAGTGCCTTGGTAGTGTAGTTTGTTGGGGAGTAACATTGAGTCCATCATGTAGATGTGGCAGGTGTCTGGTAGAGTGATAGGGCCGTTGATCCTATGATGGGAGGGTGGTTTGTGTAGGCATATCACTGACACTAATGTGGGGTGGGGAAGAAATATGAAGTGTTTATGTCCTACGTGGGTGTGGTGTATTTGAGTGTTGTCTGAAAAGCGAAAATCACACGTCTCGGAAAAATTGACTTTGGGTGTTGTGAGTTCTGAGAGGCAAGGTTGGGATTTGGTTAATTGGAAATGGAAGGGGTAAGCTGGACAAAATGGAAGTTGGGTCGTGCTATCTTGCAAGTTGTCATGGTTGTTGACGATCGCTCCTGATATCAAAATGGGGATGGAGAGGGAGAGATGGACGAGGTGAAGTAGTAGGAGTATTGTAGGTATTCTGTGGATGAAGGTTATGTCTTAGTGAATGAGGATATGTCTATCTGACTCTCGCTAAGGTTATATTGGTCGGAAGGAAGTGGAGAAGTTTTGATAGATATGCGAAAAGGAGTTCTTATTGTAAATTGACCATTTTAACCTCCACTGAGGGATGCATGACGTCCTGCATCTTCAGGGGCGAGAGCTAGAGTGCATGTTTAGTTGCGTCGACGCAGAGTCATGGGATGGGACTTGCGCTTGGGTGAGTTATGTGTGAGTGCGGTAGGTGGGTTGTAGGTGGGAGGTGGGGTTGGGTCGAGGTTGAGTTTAACTTTTCTCAATTTTTCTCCGTGTATGGTTACGGTTGTGTGATCGGAAGGATCTGTTAGTAGGAAAACATTGTTAGGGAGTGAGCTTGTGACTGTGAAGGGGCCTAAGAACTTGGGTTTGAGTTTGTTAGTTCTATTTGAGTCTTTGACCATGACTGTGTCTCCAAGTGTTATGTCAAGTGGAGATGAACGTTTGTGTTGTTTTGTTTTTGTTCTTTCTTGGGCTACTTTGAGGTTTTCTCTGACTTGCTTATAAATGGTTTGCATTCCTCTTTTTAGGCATTGGGTCAGATTATCTAGATTGTATAAGGGGGGCGGTGGTTGGTTGAAGATTTGGTAGGGAAGGCGCATTCTTTGGCCAAAAATGATCTCATGGGGGGACATCTTTGTTGCGGAGTTGACTGTGCTGTTGATACTGGCTTGTACCTGTGGTAGCCAATCTTCCCAAATGTCCGTAAGATCGTTGACCAAAGGTCTTAGGACTTCTAGCACTTTTCGGTTTGTGCGTTCGGTTAATCCATTCCCTTGTGGGTGGTAGGCAGTGGCGAAAGTTTGATCTACATTGTAAAGATGTGCTATTTCGCGCATTACCTCATTTTTGAATTCTGAGCCATTGTCAGATAACATTCTTTTGGGAATGTTGTATCTGCAGAATATATTGTTAACTAAGGCTTTGGCTACAGTCTCTGCTGTTTTGTCTTGGAGTGGAACTAGTATAGTGTACTTTGACAGATAGTCGACTGCCGTGAGTACATAATTGGAACCTTGATGGCTCGTTGGCATTTTTAGTAGGTCAATGCCAAGTGTTTCCCATGGCTCAGCAGGGAGTGGTATGTCTTTGATATTGAGTTGTTTTAGGTCAGGTCCTCTGAATTGGTTGCAAGTTACACATGAGTCTATGTGTGTGGTCATATCTTTTTTCATGTTGACCCAGTAAAAGGAGTGCCTAGCAGTGTTCAGTGTCTTATCTCTGCCTGAGTGGCCTCCCATTGCACTGCCGTGCAATATGTGTAGGACCTTGGGAACTTTGATTCTGGGAACGACAGTTACTTCCCTGTCATTAGTGGTTCTCCTTATGATTCCGTCGACCAGTTTGAGTTCCTCTATAGGGACAGGTGGTCGGGACTGTAAGGGGGTCCTTGAAAAGAGATGTTGTTTTATTGGAGACCATGTTGGGTCTTTGTCAGTTTCATCTCTAAGTTCTTGCATAGGAATGCATGTTGTTTGTGTTAGTGTTGAGATGTGAGTTTGTCTGCCTAATGAGTCAGCTACTGTGTTAGCTTTTCCAGCTAGATATATGATCTTGGGATCGTAGTCCAGTAAGGTGGTTTTCCACCTAGCAATTCTGTCATGTAAGTCTTTAGAATTAAAGAGGTAGACTAGGGGTTGGTGGTCAGTATAGATTGTGATCCTGTACCCTAATATGAGGTATTTGAAATGTTTCAAACCCCATATCAGTGCCAGGCCTTCTTTGTGTGTAGTTGAATAGTTACTTTCAGGCTTATTTAGTACTCTACTTGTGTAGGCTATGGGGTGCTCTTTGCCATTTTCATCCTTCTGTTGTAGGACTGCGCCTATTCCTTTAGAGGAGGCGTCGGTGTAAAGAAAGAATTCTTTCTTCATGTCAGGGAAGGCTAGGACAGGGGCTGTGGTAAGAGCATGTTTAAGGGTGTCAAAACTTTGCTGTTCCGCTTCAGACCACTTAAATGTTTCGCCTTTCCTTGTGAATTTGGTTAGAGGGGATGCAATTTCTGCAAAATTTCTAATGAAGTGTCTGTAATATGATGCTAGTCCTACGAAACTTCTAGTTTCATCTGCGTTTCTGGGGGTTGGGAAATTGTTTATGGTATCTATCTTATCTGTGGTGGTATGGATGCCTTGGCTATCTACCTTATGGCCTAGGAAGGTGAGTTCCGTCTGTAGGAATTTACACTTTCCTAGTTGGATTTTCAATCCTGTGTTTTTGAGTCTTTTTAGGACAATCTCTAGTGTGTGAAGGTGGTCAGTTTGTGTGGGACTATAGATGATGAGGTCGTCTAAGTAGACGAATAATGAGATTCCTATCATGTCGCTGAAAATGCGGGTCATCAACCTTTGTTGGGTTGAGGGGGCATTCTTAAGGCCAAAGGGCATACGCTCAAAGTGGAAATGTCCCTTATCAGTGGAGAATGCAGTTACGGGTTTTGATTCCTCTGTTAGTTCCACCTGCCAGAAGGCTGACTTAAGGTCAATTGTGGAAAAAACAGAATTCCCGTTCCCTATGGCTTGTAAGACATCCTGCATGGCAGGGAGTGGGTGTGGGTCAGATTGAGTTAGGTGATTTATTTTCCTAAAGTCAACAACAGGGCGTAAAGTTCCGTCTTTCTTTGGGACTAGGAAGAGGGGACTGTTCCACGGACTTTGGGAGTGAGAAATTACGCCTTGGTGTAACATCTCGTGCACACTGTTGTTGACTTGTGTTTTCCTACTGTGGGGTATGCGGTAAGCGGGGGTGTATGAGGGGGGGGGGTGTTGGGGGGAATTTGGATGTGATGTTTGATTATATCACATTTGCCTAAGGGTTCGCCTTCTAAGGCGATAGCCGATCTATTCCTTTGTAGGAGGGTCAGTAGCTTGTCATTCATCTCTCCGTTTGCTGATGTTGTGATTTGGTTGGGGTGGATAGGGGTGAGGGTTTGTGGTGGTCTTACAGTGTTGATGTGTTGTGGGAGTGGTTCCTGGATTGGGGAATTATGGAGATGGACTGAACAAATGTTTGTGTTCTTCCTGATTTTGCGGTGTTGATCGGAGAGATTTGTTAACATAGCTAGGGTGTGTTTATTTTCTGATACTATATCCCAGGAGGACTCCAAGGTTATGTTGTTAAGTCTGGACGTGTCTGGGTCAATTATGACGTCCTGATATCCGATTGCTCCGGGTATATATAGTGGGACTGTTATAGAATGTCTAGGAGGTATGATGACTGTGTTAGACATCAGTGCTTTTGAGGTGACATAAGGTGGTGGACGGAATGAGTAGCTCTTAGTTGGAGAGGGTTTATTTAAGCTAGATAGATATGAAAGAGGTTGTGTGTCTGGGTCGGGTGTTTCAGGAAGTGTTGACTCATTACTTTCATCTCGGAAGGAGATTTTGTTGGTATCTAAGTTGATGATGGACTTCCAGTCTCGTAGGGACTTTAAACCTATTATACCTTGTTGGTCGAGACTCCATTCATCAGCTAAGTGGAAGGATGTGAAACCTACTTGTGAATTGTTTACCTCTATGTTTAAATCAATCATATCGTGAAGTGATATGGTAGATCCTTCTATCAATAGACCTTCCGTATTTGAATACTGGATTTGGGGTGGGTCATTTAGTGCTTCGTAGAGAGCTCTGGGGATGAGGTTCAGGTTTGTTCCTGTATCAACCATCATGTCAACAGTAATTTGATCTAATTTCACCTTTAGGGTGATATAATTGTGTGGTGTGTCGGACGTTCCTATGGTGGTCTGGTGCGTGAGGCTGGTGCACGTTCCCCCAATCGGTGTTGAGTTGTATGTGTTGTGTGGGAGGAGGGTGTTTGTCGAGGTGCGGTAACTTGTTTGTTTGTTCTCTGATGAGGTTTGATTGTGATTTTTGTTGAGAACATTCCTCGTTGGAGTGAGTTGTGGTTTTGTGTAGGTTGCAGTATTTGCCTGGCCGTGTTGGTTTTGACATGTTGGGGGGTCTGGGGGGGGGCGTGAGTTGTTTGATTTGTTGTTGAGCTCTACATTGGGAATCTGTGTGGGAGGTAGTACCATGAATTGAGCAAGGGGTAGCGTGGTGTTGTACCTGTGGGTGTTGGTATTGTTGCGCTCTACACTGAGAATCCGTGTGGGAAGTAGTTCCATGAACTGAGCAAGGGGTAGCGCGGTGTTGTGCTTGCATTTGTTGTTTCTGTATGCAGTCTCTGGTGTTGTGACTTGTTGAAAGATGGTAGGAACACCAGTTAGATGGTTGCGCTGTATTGGAGCTAGGGGGCTGGTGTGACTGAAGGTTATTTAGTCTAGCAAAATGGTGCTGGTCAGAGAGGGAGATGTTGCAAGCGTTGGTTATGTCTAATATGTATGTGTAAGCTAATGGGTATCTAGTGTTTAAATCCCTTTTTGTGGCTTCTCTTTGACACTTTGGTGGGAGTTGGGAAAGATAAAGGCCTATCTCCATGAATGTGTAAAAATTTTCTAATGTCAATGCCTTTTTTCCTGTAGTGGTTGTATGGATCCAAGGGCTGTTATTTTCTAGATTATTCCTAATTTCCTTAATTGCGTTAGCCACATTATCCTTTATGTTATTCTGTTTTTGAGTTCTAGTATTATTTAGAAATGTGAGGAGAAAGTTAATGTTGTTTGCTTGTTTGCTCTGAAAGACATTTAACAGATGTTGCTTATAATCGCTATATGTGATCCCTGTGGCTATCAGATTGTCTAGCATCCGAGCGGTAGATCGGTGCTCATCTGATGCTTCTATTTTCTGGCGGCATAGATTTATCTTATCTAAGTCAGAGTAATTTGGATTTTTAGAAAAGAAAAGGTCACATGCCGTTAGGAAGTCAGTGATGGAGAGTCCGCTAGCTTGAGAGAAGGTTGGGATTTCGGTTAGAGGGGTAATGGTTTGGTAATTATTGATTACTGTAGGTTGGAGTTGTGGTTGAGGATGTTGCGATGGGGTTGGGGCAAGGTTAGGTGGTGGGTAGGGATGTGAGGTGAAGGCAGGTTGACTTGACGGGAAGTTGGGAGAAGGGTGGGCTAAGTTTTCGTATGCATGGGTTGTGGGGTTCAGGGATTGTTGCTGGGGGTTCACATAAGGAGGAATTTGGGGTTGCGGTGAGGTGTGGGGAGGTCGCTGTTGAGGGACTAGGTGAGGGGGAATTTGGGGTAGTGATGGAGTGTGGGGTTGTTGTTGTTGAGGATCTAGTTGAGGGTGAATTTGGGGTTGCAGTGAGGTGTGGGGGGTCGTTGTTGAGGGTCTAGTTAATGGGTAACTTGAAGTTTTGGTGTGGAGTGGGGGAGGGGGTTGGGCAAGTGTTGTAGTTGGATCGGGTTAAAAGGGTCTTCCCGTGAGTGGTCATGGTGAAGGGGTATGTGGTCATAGTATTCCTCAGGAAGTATTTGAGAATCTGCCTTAGTCGTGGCATGGTCTGAGTCTTGAGAGGGTTTATCTTCTTTAGATGCGGAAAGAAATCCTTGAAGTAAATTTCTGACCTTGGCTCTCGTACCTGTAGCCAAGTTAGTGTCTAACTAGAGATGCATGTATGACTTAACAGGTATAGCAAGTAGTTAGGTGAGATAGGAGGTCTAAGTTGAAATAGTTAAATTAGAAATATTTGGTATACATTATCTAAGGGGCAGTATGTTATGGTTAGATAAGAGGGGGGTATAGGGTGTCAATGGGTATACAATGGTATAATTATAACAAATAGGTTACATTGGTAAAGATATATAAGTTATATTAAATATAAATGGATAACTGGGAAAATGCATATGAACATGATAATATGTACGTAAAACTGGGTAATAGTTGAATCTAGTAAAAGTTATTGTGTAGACAAATATATGTTGATTTAAAGATAGGCAAAAAATATATTAAATGTTTAAATATATGTTTATAAGAGCTACTGGTTATTTTGTGATGAGGTCATAATAAAAAAATACTATATATATGAATATAGTAAACAATATGTGTATAAATTTAATAATAAGATATTAATAAATGTGTAATTAATATATATGTGTATGTATGGGATGAATAGGAAAATATTATTAATGTGTAATTAATAAAGAGGAGAGAATTTTTTTTTTTAACTTATAGTATGCTATTATAAATGAGTGTTTATATTAGTGACGTTAAAAAAAAAACTTAAGTATGATGGTGTGTGGTGGTTATATAGGTTATTAATTCACTAGTGGATGTATTTAAGTTAAAAAAGAAATTTGAATGTTTTGAAAAGGTACGATTGGATTATATAAAAGGTTGGTTGCCGGTGAGGGTAAGGTTTACGTGCGTTGGGCACGTGGGCATCTGAAGGTATAATGGTTACCTCGGTGCCGTGAGCTTTATCGGCTGGTGTGCCGATGTCTGGCAGGGAACGATCTTGCTGATGTGGCAATTGTATCTGCCGAGGGCGGCAATCGGTAAGGTAGGTTGGTTGGTTGAGGTGGGTAAGCTGGAGTGTTGACTGGGGGCGAGGTGGTTGTTACGCGGGTCTGTGCGTAACTGATGTGAATCTCCTGGTCTGGGTGGAGTGGGGGTGGAGGTGGGTTAGGCGGGTCGGTCTCCTCCAGGTAAGGCTGCTTGTGGTGAGGTATCTCTAGACGTATGACGCTCGCATGGAAAAGGGATAGAAAGGCGAGTATCAGAGGGGGGGGGGTGTTTAAGGGGTAGATGAGGATTATTAATATTATCAAGTATTGTGAAGGGTGGAGAAAAGGTTCGT
>NC_134778.1:24123089-24125589 GCF_046742065.1 Oratosquilla oratoria | reverse complement strand
TGTAGGTTGTGGTGGTGCAGGTGTTGGCGTAGGTGGTGAAGGTGGTGGTGTAGGTTGTGGTGATGGTGGTGGTGCAGGTGGTGGTTGTGGTGTAGGTGGTGGTGTGGTTGTGTTGTTGTAGGTGTTGGTGTAGGTGGTGGTGTGGTTGTGTTGTTGTAGGTGGTGGTGTAGGTGGTGATGTAAGTTGTGGTGGTGTGAGTGGTGGTTTTGTAGGTGGTGGTATTGTTGTAGGTGGTGGTGTAGGTGGTGGTGTAAGTGGTGGTGGTGTAGGTGGTGGTGTTGGTGGTGGTGTAGGTGTTGGTGTAGGTAGTGGTGGTGTAGGTGGTGAAGGTGGTGGTGTAGGTGGTGAAGGTGGTGGTGTAGGTGGTGAAAGTGGTGGAGTAGGTGGTGGTGTAGGTGGTGGTGTAGGTGTTGATGTAGGTGGTGGTGTAGGTAGTGGTTGTGATGTAGGTGGTGGTGGTGTAGGTGGTGGTGGTGGTTGTGGTGTAGGTGGTGGTGGTATAGGTGAAGGTGATGGTGTAGGTGGTGGTGTAGGTGATGTTATAGGTGGTGATGTAGGTGGTGGTGTAGGTGGTAGTGTAGGTGGTGGTGTAGGTGATGGTGTCGGTAGTGGTGTAGGTGATGCTGGTGGTGTAGGTGGTGGTGGTGTTGTAGGTGGTGGTGGTGGCGTAGGTTGTGGTGGGGGTGTCGGTGCAGGTGGTGGTGTAGGTGGTGGTGGTAGTAGCGGTAGTAGTAGTGGTATCGGTAGTAGTAGTAGTAGTAGTAGTAGTAGTAGTAGTAGTAGTAGTAGTAGTAGTAGTAGTAGTAGTAGTAGTAGTAGTAGTAGTAGTAGTAGTAGCAGCAGCAGTAGCAGTAGTAGTAGTAGTAGTAGTAGTAGTAGTAGTAGTAGTAGTAGTAGTAGTAGTAGTAGTAGTAGTAGTAGTAGTAGTAGTAGTAGTAGTAGTAGTAGTAGTAGTAGTAGTAGTAGTAGTAGTAGTAGTAGTAGTAGTAGTAGTACTATCATTCTCACTCCTAAGATCAGCCCTCTTGTGCCTGAGAGGTACCAGGTCCCCACCGCCCAAATCAACACATATACAAAACCTGGATTTTGAGCAGACGGTGGTTGACAGTAGGATAAATGAACTTTTGTACTAGGCATTATTAAAAATAAATAAATAAATAAACAAATAAAAGGGTCGTCGACCACAGTCATTGGCGGGAGAGGGGCCAATGAACTGTGTCTGTGGAAGACAGACCCTGCTGCTTCCACCACACAGTTCCAATAGGATGGAGGTCGTAGTAGTACTAGTGAAAAAAAAGTAGTAGTAGTAGTAGTAGTAGTAGTAGTAGTAGTAGTAGTAGTAGTAGTAGTAGTAGTAGTAGTAGTAGTAGTAGTAGTAGTAGTAGTAGTAGTAGTAGTAGTAGTAGTAGTAGTAGTAGTAGTAGTAGTAGTAGTAGTAGTAGTAGTAGTAGTAGAAAAAATATATAGATAAATACTCGTAAAAGGGTCGTCAACCACAGTCATTGGCGGGAGAGGGGCCAATGAACTGTGTCTGTGTCTATAGTAGTAGTAGTAGTAGTAGTAGTAGTAGTAGTAGTAGTAGTAGTAGTAGTAGTAGTAGTAGTAGTAGTAGTAGTAGTAGTAGTAGTAGTAGTAGTAGTAGTAGTAGTAGTAGTAGCAGCAGCAGTGGTAGTAGTAGTAGTAGTAGTAGTAGTAGTAGTAGTAGTAGTAGTAGTAGTAGTAGTAGTAGTAGTAGTAGTAGTAGTAGTAGTAGTAGTAGTAGTAGTAGTAGTAGTAGTAGTAGTAGTAGTAGTAGTAGCAGCAGTGGTAGTAGTAGTAGTAGTAGTAGTAGTAGTAGTAGTAGTAGTAGTAGTAGTAGTAGTAGTAGTAGTAGTAGTAGTAGTAGTAGTAGTAGTAGTAGTAGTAGTAGTAGTAGTGATAGTAGTAGCAGTAGTAATGGTAGTAGTAGTAAATCATCCACCGATGCAGTCGTGGTGATGTAGTACAACTATATCATCAAATGTCTTCCTGTTATAATTGTGTGTTAGACTCTAATGACTAGTGTATTACAGTATTCTTTTCTGATCGAGACGCCACTCAAAAACAGAATGCTGACCATTTTCAAACATCTACTATACTTTTTGAATCTCTCCTTTATCACTTCTTTATCTGCACCTCTTTGGTGTGATATTATCCCCCAGAAATAGAATCACTAGTTATCTGTGACCAAATGCAATATAGTATGTCTGGTTGTTACTAATCAATTTCATTCAGCCGAGAGAACTCCAGTCTGGCTAACGCTATCTCTCTCAATTCATCCCTCAACAAGCCAAGACCATCTAATTAAACTATAGGGACCTCCCCCTCACCCAAAGTGTCATCGTCATAACAATGACATCATTAGTAAATCAATTATGAAATAAGAAGGGAGTAGAAGTGTCTCGTTAATGAAGTTTAATTGATTTCAGCTTCCATGGACTAATTGGTTCCAAAAGAGCAAAATTGTTTCGGAAAGAAAGA
>NC_134778.1:24108089-24120589 GCF_046742065.1 Oratosquilla oratoria | reverse complement strand
TATATATATGTCCATCATCTTATTTCGGTGAGTCAGGTCGAGGGTTCAATAAACGCTTGAATGAGCACAAAAACGATCTCAGGGCTCATAGAACATCTAACTCCCTGGTTCGTCACCTGTACAAATGTGGACATCTACCTGATTGGAACAACGCAGAAATTCTACACGAGGGATTTGAGAAGAAAATGAGAAAAACTGTGGAAGCTGCACATATCGCCGCCAACAAGAACAACAACGACAGAGACGGATTTAAATGCCTCTCGAAAGCAGCAAGTGTCCTAATAATTAAATCGTTAGCCAAAGGGAAAACATGACGCTCATACCTTGGCGGGTTCCCTCTCACTACGAATATAAGAATTGTGATCCGTCTGTAATGCTGTAGTCCTCTGAAGAAGACCAAGTTGGTCGCAACGTTAGGGCAATAAACTCTATTCCTAACACATCTTCGTTTGCCCTTCCCCACCCGCATTCTCTCTCATATATATATATATATATATATATATATATATATATATATATATATATATGTGTGTGTGTGTGTGTGTGTGTGTGTGTGTGTGTGTGTGTGTGTGTGTGTGTGTGTGTGTGTGTGTGTGTGTGTGTGTGTGTGTGTGTGTGTGTGTGTGTGTGTGTGTGTGTGTGTGTGTGTGTGTGTGTGTGTGTGTGCGCTCGCGTGAGAAATTACATAAACTCTTGATTCTAAATATGCGGAAAAAACACCAAGAAAAAAATAAACTGATGACCAAGCGCTTTTGTCTATTCTGACATCCTCAGGGTACATAGAAATGAAAAAAGGACACAAGAACATATACACAGAGTATAAGGTCAGTTAGGAAACCGGGAAAGGTTGTGAGCCTATTTTGTCGACCCGTTCGCGGCAGGTAGTGGCCCAAACGTCCGGTGCCGCGAACGGGTCAGGTCGACAATAGAGCCTCACAACCTTTCCCGGTTCCCTTCCTGACCTTATACTCTGTGTATATATTCTTGTGTCCCTTTCCATTTCTATGTACCCTGAGGATGTCTGAATAGACGAAAGCGCTTGGTCATCAGTTTATCTTTTTCCTTGGTGGTTTTTCCGTATATATATATATATATATATATATATATATATATATATATATATATATAATACATATATATATATATGTATATATGTATATATATGTATATATATAGATATATGTGTAAGAGAATATATATATATATACATATATATACATATATATATATATATATATATATATATATATCTGTTTGATTTTGGTACCTTTCCGTCTGCAGTCTGAAATTCCCAACACCGGTATTCTCCATCTCTTTATGAAGTCTATGAGCTCCGGCTTTTTTTTTGTCTCTGAGTCCACAGACGTTCCAAGTGCTCGTGATTCTTTCTCGTTCTCCTTTTCTTTTTCCGGTTCGTTTTCCGTATTGATCCGTCAGTTTCTTTCTCGTTTTAGTTTCTTGGGCAATAGGTAATCCAACACCGGCTTGCTAGGCCCGTCGCGGATTCACCGAAGACCAGTTGGCCGGACGTTTCAGAGTGACCCAGAATGGTCTTCATGAAGGTTAGCAGAACACCTAGATGAAGGTTAGCAGAACACCTAGCAAGCTCAAAATCAGCATTGACGGAACTCCGCTGAAAGAAGTCAGTGAGTTTAAGTACCTCGGCAGTATTTTCACTGAAGACGAACGTCTCAACAGAGAGATTGAGACGAGAGTAGAGATGGCCAACAGCGTCAGCTACCAGCTTGACCCACTCCTCAAACATCCCAACATCCCTATTGAAACCAAAACCAAACTCATTAACTCCATCTTCAAACCCACCTTGACATGGATCCTGACCAAAAGTCTTGAACGCAAAATAACCACCTGTGAGATACGATGTCTGAGTAGAGCCATCAACAAGACCAGACGGGACATGATAAAAAACACCACCGTCAGAGAAATGGTGGGAAAAACACCTGTCCTCCATTACATTCAGAGACAAACAATCAGGTGGTTTGGACATCTGACACGTATGGCACCTCGCGAACTTGCCAGTTAAGCATACAATAAGAAAATATCAGGTTACGAGGCAAGAGGAAGACGAAAGAAGACCTGGATTGAGGGTGTGAAAGAATCCCTAAAGACCCACAACATCCCACCTACCCAAGCCGTCCAACATGCCAGAGACAGAAAACTCTTTCTTCCCTCGACGCCCAAGACGGTATAAGAGGACGGATAAAGCAGAGTAAATATATATATATATATATATATATATATATATATATACATATATATGTATATATATTTACACACACACACACACACACACACACACACACACACACACACACACACACACACACACACACACACACACACACACACACACACACACATATATATATATATATATATTGCAGAAACCACAGGGAAAATAAAGTCGGAATACTAAACATTTTCGTCTATTACAACGTCCTCAGAGTACAAGAAAGAAAAAATAGAACATAATATTTATACAGAAATTAGATAACTGGGAAAGGTTATAGCCACATAAAAGCTTCGTACAATATACATACACATTCATATACAAATGGAACTAATAATAATAATAATAAAGCAATAAAGCAGTAAAACATACACATTCATATACAAATAGAACTAATAATAATAATAATAATAAAACTATAAAGCAACAAAACAAGGGAGCATAACCATGTGTCCGAAACGTCCAGAGGACATCTGGCACAATCGGGAGCCATGGTACTGCTTGACTATCCTATTAATTAAGAAATTGTCTTCTTTAAATAACCCTAAACTTAAATTGATATTGTTATCAAAATTGCTCTTAATATGTATGCATATACATGTATATATGCACACATATGTATATATATATATATATATATATATATACATATACATATATATTACACATACATATAATGTATATACGTGTGCATATACGCATGTATATGCAAAAATAATCACAATAACGCGTGACTAAATAATATTGCAGAAACCACAGGGAAAATAAAGTCGGAATACTAAACGTTTTCGTCTATTGCGACATCCTCAGAGTACAAGAAAGAGAAAATAGAACATAATATTTATACAGATATTAGAAAACTGGGAAAGGTTATACATACATATACCAAGGCTTTTTCACCCTTACAAGGGAGGAAGCCAAAAAGCAAAAGGTATGAAAATCATTCCCACCCATTCCATCCCCAAAAACACTCCACACCCCTCCACCCTCCCTCTCATCTTAGCACCCCCTAGATGACGGGTTATCCCTGCACCCTGTCCACTGCCCTGGGTCAGAAGCAGTGTCGCAAGACACAGCACATCCACAGCAAGGCCGCTTTATTAAATCGGCGACCCCCCCTCTCCGTCCCCCCCATATAAAGGAGAGAACGGGGAGAAATCCCTTCGGGCTGCGTCAAAATTTTGCTCACACACACTATCTCACCCCCATCCCCCCGTCCATTCCACTTTATGCATCACAACATCTTCCATATACAACCATTCTCCATTCACCCCTGTCTTCTGTCCTCTCCCGTCCTTCCTCAACAGACATTCCTCTCTTCCCCAAAACCCCCTTCACTTCATCCATCCATCTCATTCTAGGACGTTCCCTCATGTTCATTCCCTCCACATCTGCCTTCCATACCTCCTTTACTAGTCTTTCTTCACTCATTCTTTCCATGTGTCCAAACCATCCTAATACTCTTTCATCAACCCTATCTCCCAGCTCCCTTTCCAACCCTGTTCTCCTCCTCACCTCCTCATTTCTCACACTATCTAGCCTAGTAACCCCCATCATACTTCTCAGACACTTCATCTCAAACACATTCAAGTTCCTTCTCTCTTCCTCTCTTATGTTCCATGTTTCTGCTCCATACAGTGCTGTTTGCACAATCACTCCTTCATATAATCTCCTCTTAGCATCCATTCCCAGATGTCTATTCCTCATTACACTTTTTAATCCACCAAGGCATTTACTCGCTACCTCCAACTTCACTCCACCTTTTCCTGCCACATTTGCACCCAAATATCTAAAACTATCCACTTCCTCCAGTTGCTCTGCCTTAATGCTCACTTCCAGTCTACTGCCACTTTCACCCCTTGTACATCTCATCACCTTACTTTTACCCACATTTATCTTCAGCTTTCTTCTATCACACACTCTCCCAAACTCTGTCACCAACTTCCTCAATCCCTCCTCCGATCCTGCCACAAGCGCAGTGTCGTCTACAAACAACAGCTGGCTCACCTCCCACTTTTCTCCATTTTCTTTAACCATCTCCAATCCCTGACCCACTACCCTTGCATTTACCTCTCGCACTACCCCATCCATGTATAAGTTGAACAGCCAGGGTGACATAACGCATCCTTGACGAAGTCCCACCCTTACCTCAAACCACTCACTCTCTCCATTTCTAATACTGACACAAGCTCTACTACTCGCATAAAAACTCTTGACAGCTTCGAGAAGCTTTCCTCCTATCCCGTATATCCGCATAACCTCCCACAGTGCCTTTCTGTCTACCCTGTCGTAAGCCTTTTCCAGATCCATAAAGGCCCAAAAAATATCCTTCCTCTTTTCTATAGCTTTCTCATATATCTGTCTTACTACAAAGATCTGATCTACACAACCTCTACCTGTCCTAAATCCACACTGTTGCTCACCAATTACTCCCTCTGTTCCTCTCCTAATCCTCTCAATCAAGATCCTCCCATAAGCCTTCCCAACTACACTTAACAAGCTAATCCGTCTGAAACTACTAAATTCACACTTGTCCCCCTTTCCCTTGTAAAGTGGAACTATACAAGAGCTCCTCCAGTCCTCTGGCACTCTACCTTCTCTCCAGCAAACATTAAATAACCTCACCAACCAGTCCACCATCACTGTATCTCCTTTTTTAGACATTCTGCATGGCATCCATCCAGACCACGTGCCTTACCTACTTTCATCATCTTAACTGCTGCCTTCACTTCATCCTTCCTTATTTCTCCTCCATTTTCCTCACTCATCACGGTCATTTTCTTAGCATTTCCCACTGCAGCTATCTTTCCTTCCCTATCCTCCTTCACATTTAGCAACTCCCTAAAATATTCCGCCCATCTTCCCCTTACTGCCTTCTCCTCCATTATCATCTCTCCATCTGCACCTTTTACCTTCTTTTCTACTTGATTCGCCTCCTCTTCCTCTCTTAATTTCTTTCCAAAACATCTTTTTATTACTTTCAAAATTTTCTGTCATACTCTTACCCCATTTCACATCTGCTCTCCTCTTTGCCTTCTTTACCTTTTGCTTTACTTTTCTTTACTTTGTACCTCTCATATGACTCCCTCGTCCTATTTTGTAACCAATCTGTGAAAGCTCGCTTCTTCTCTTCTACAACTTTCTTTGTTTCCTCATCCCACCATTCACTACCCTTTCTTCTATTTCCCCCTGTCCTTCTTGTTCCACATACCATCTTTGCACACTTTATGACTCCCTCCTTGAACCATCCCCATTCCTCCTCCACACCTACCTCTACTCTATCCTTTGCTACCTCCCACCCCTTCAGCTTCTTTCCGTACCCCTTCTCCTTTTCCTTTTCATTCAAAGAGTTCACTCTAAGAACCTCCCTACCTTTTGTTCCTTTCCTCTTTCTCCATCTATCCTCCACTCTCAACTTACCTTCCACCAAAAAATGATCTGATGTTCCCCCACCCTCTCCCCATAGCACATGTACATCCTTAACTCTTACTATCATAATCCTATTTACCACTACATAGTCCATTAGCGCTCTATCTACCACATGGGAGAAAAGTCACGTCCCTGTGGGAGGCACTTATTTGTAAAAGTAGAGATCATTGGATGGATAAGGTAGTGACGTCAGAGCAGAAGTGACTTAGTGAGTAGACTGAGGATCCCAGGCGGGAGTTCCTTGGTGTAAATTGACAAGCCAAGTGCAATATTCGGAAGAAACGAAGAGAAAATTTACATATGTTTAATTCACCCCCATTGAGAAATATTTCTTGCTTCTACAGAAATATCTTGTGAAAGACATACTAGCCAAGGGAAAGTGATGGAATGAAATTGGAAGTGAAAGAAGAAGTACAAAACAATATAAGGGAACAGTAAACAGAATTAAACCTGTAATTACGGAGAGACACGGGAACTGAAAGTGATGAGGTAAAAGTGGTGGCAGCGGTTGGATAAGAAAGTGACGGCAGCTAAAGGGACGTAACGAATTAATTGAGCTCTCTGAAGAGATTACAAGACTGGTGAGTGCATCAACTACTACAAGACCACAACCACCATGCACTGCACAAACATAACCATGCAGAGCACAACCACAACCACGACCGCAACCACAACCACGCGTATGCTCCAAGGGACAACAAGACGAGGAACATAGGGGTCTAAAATTACTACAAGTGAACGAGGGACGACGAAGCAGTGAACAAGGGCTGACAAAGAAGACTAGATTGACGTACGTGGAGGCAGTCGATTCAAAACGACTTTAAAAACACTGAAGGTATGAATGCGGTAAATACTCTTTGGCACGAGGTTCATTCCTTGAATGTCAATATTTCCAAATTCACGGTGATGAAAACACCTTAGGAGTTAATAGGTTTCCCACTTTGATTGACACATTAATCATTATTAAAAACATTACAGATGAACAAAAATATAGAGAAATTTTAAAAGAGAATGTAGATCCTGAGAAGGGTAGAGTTAGGCTTATAATGAATTTCCAACAAATTGAAGATATCAACCAATATGAAGCTTATAGGAAGGCATTCATTAAACATTTCATGTCAAAGTTTGATCAGGATCCTATCAGGTCTTTGATAAGAATGATAAAGAAAGTAAAAACTAGGGAATCAGACACAGAATACCTAGCAAGATTATACAGATGGTCAAAGAACATGAATTTTACATTAATAGATAGAAAGATCTGGTGACAAAATTAAAGTTTTTTCAGGTAATTAAATTAATCACCTTTGCCTTGCTAACAAAGACCTCATATGAATTACCGTCAGTAAAGCTATATAAAGATCTCAAGGCAACTATGAATTTAGGGGAGGTAGATGATCTTTTTCAAGGATATAATGAATCTAATGAAATTAGTCCACATGTGAAGAAAGTGGGACAACAGAAAGAAACTAGGAACTCTAGAAGTGATTGTAGAAATAGGGAATCTGAACACAGAGTTAGAAACACTTCAAGGAATGCTAGATTTGTATGTTACAATTGTAATACTTGGGGGCATAAAGCACAAAACTATTATTATGGAACTATTTGTAGAAATTACAAATATGAGGGTCATGATAAATATCATCGTAGAAACTCACCTTTTTGCATAGATCATAAAAGAATAGGCAATGGAAAACAGGAATGTAAAAAAAATTGTATGCCCCCGAAACAAAAGGAACCCCTAGACACAGAATGAAATAACACTACAGAGCTCCCTATAGAAATGCACATAGATAGTACTGTGTCAGGCATAAGAGTGATAGAAGGATGAAAGGAAACTCCAACAACAAAGATAGCTATAAAATAACTATAACAATTGGAAGGACTACTGTAGGACCTCTCATTGCTGGTAGAGTGTTCAATAAACCTATTCAAATATTTATTGATGAAGAATTTATAGTTAATGTTATAACTAGTAGAGTTTTAAACTAATTGAAACCAGAAGTGAAAATCTTGAAACCAACCCATTACTCATTGCAAGGAGTAACTGGAATTCAATTAAAACCATTAGGTAAAGTTGAATTAGAAGTCATCTTGTATAAGAATGAACATTTGCATATTGAAGTGATAAATGTAGACGAATCTATTTTCCCAGGGGATTTACTAATTGGATTTGCAACTATGAGAAATGAGATCATGGTCATATGTCCTGATTATCTAAGGATTTTAGTGAAATCACAGTTAATCCCATTTTCAAATTAACCAGAGTTAAAGCCAGTGACAGGAATCAAAGAATCCCTGATAATAAATAGGAAATAGGAAAATTTATATTTTAGATAACGAGGCCGAGTGGTCCAGACCAACAGAAAATAAAGTCACATATAGTTAACCCAACTCAGATGTTTAAGAAATTCCAGAAATTACTAATTCATCAATTACAAATAAAGCCTTGCCAATTGTGGATGGTGGCGTAATAAAGTCGACATTATTGTACTCCAGAGCAATTAACAGGGTTGGAGTGTAGTTGAAAGGAGTAACTATAGACTCTGAAATTTTAACAATTCCAGAATCAATTAGATTAAAAGATTTGAAATTTAACTCAGGGATTTATAAGTCAAATAAGAACATGGGAGAAATATTTGTGATTATTAATTTGAATAAAGAAATTGTCTTAAGAAAAGATACACAAATAGGATGTTTTCAAATTTGTACAAAACCCATTAAGATTTTAAATAAAAGTACTGAGATGGAATTACCAATTTTATCAATCAGGAAGAAACAAAGTTGAAAAAGAAATAAAAGAATCAACGAAAACCTACTAGTTACCCTGAGATGGACGAAAGATTAGTTGCTTTGCTCCTACAGCATAATAAAGCAATTGTTTTGCCGGGGGACGCCTTAAGCAAAACAACTGTTTCAAAACATCAGATAAAATTAAAGGCAAGGACTCAAACTATCTATATACCTGCCTACAGAGTACCACATTCTAAACTAGCCACTGTAGATAAACTGATAGCTGAAATGTCATTGCAGGATATTATTCAACATAGTAAAATGATATGGAACTTCCCTCTGATTCTGGTGTCAAAATCACATGGTACCATGCGTCCAGTTATTGATTATAGGGAATTAAATAAGCAGACCATACTTGACCGATTACCATTACCAATGATAGGGGAAATTCTTGGAAGTCTGGGAACTGAGAATAAGTATTTTAGCACTATAGATATCAAATCTGCATTTGGCAAATAGAGTTGCATGAAGATTCACAAGAACTCACAGCATTTTTTTTTTACTCCAATGGGACACTATGAGTTCAAACGAATGCCAACTAGGTTATGTAATAGTCCATTAACATACATGAGATTAATGAATACAGTTCTAGATGGGTTGTTTGAAAACACTGCCAGTGTATTTCTAGATGGTATTTTAATAGTTTCACAAACAGCGGCTGAGCATTTTAAGAAATTAGACTTGATATTCTCAAGACTAGTTGAAACAGGATTGAAAGTGAAACTTGAAAATGTAAGTTTTTGCAGGCAAGTGTTATTTATTTGAGACATTAGATAGACAGGCATAGACTTAGTACAGTAAATTCAAAGGCTGAAGCAGTAAAGAAATTTCCCGTTCCAAACAATGTAGAAAAAGTTAGAAGTTTCTTGGGTTTGACAGGATGGTATTGGAAATTGATCCAAGGTTATGCGGACATAGCTTATCAATTAATCAATTGTTGAGGAGGCTCAAATTTCATGTGGGGACTGGCACAACACCAAGATTTTGACAAGTTGAAAGATAAGCTTACGAGTTTTCCAGTTTTAATATTTCCAGACTATGATAAAGAGTTCATTCTTTGTACTGATGCATCTGACATAGGATTAGGAGGCATACTGATGCAAGAGAGAAATGGAAATTTGAAACCGATAGCTTGTACATCTAGACTTTGCAATAGTGCAGAGAGAAACTACTCTATAACAGAAAGAGAAACTTTATCGGTGATATATTAATTAGAAAGTTTTAAAAATATGATACTGGATATCGTATCAGACTGTGAACTAATCATACAGCTATTCAGAACTTATTTAAGCGTAAGAATCTTAGGGGCAGACTAGCAAGACGGTTTACTATACTTCAGTGCTATGAGGTTAGGTTTGAATATCTTACTGGTAGAAAGAATGTTGCAGCATATGCACTTTCTAGAAACATTAGCCAACCAACGACAGGATTGATCAGTTCTGTTTGTAGTATAGATGAGCTAGTAACCTTAAATGAGGAAATGATAATAATGAAACAGAGGGATGATAAGACATGCGACTCATTAGCCCAGTATTTGATGAACCCAATAGGAATTCCTCCAAAACAATCAAAAGTGTATGAATTAGAGGAATCTCATTTGACTAATAGGCTTTTGTATAGAAAAAGAGTTGTCAGTAGGAAATATATTTCTAGAGGCCCAGGGAATCAGTTGGTAAGAATGTTAGGGGCAGACTAGCAAGATGGTTTGCTATACTTCAGTGCTATGAGGTTAGGTTTGAATATATTCCGGGTAGAAAGAATATTGCAGCAAATGCACTTTCTAGAAACATTAGCCAACCAACGACAGAGTTGATCAATTTTGTTTGTAGTATAGATAAGCTAGTAACATTAGATGAGGAAATGATAATAATGAAACAGAGGGATGGTAAGATATGCAATTCATTAGCCCAGTATTTGATGAACCCAAGAGGAAATCCTCCAAAACTACCAAAAGTGTATGAAATAGAGGAATTTCATTTGACTAATAGGCATTTGTATAGAAAAACAGTTGTCAGTGGGAAATATATTTCTAGAGGCCCAGTGAATCAGTTGGAAATATCACAAAATCTTTGAAAAGAGGTATTGAAGTTACTTTATGATATCAATTGTAGCTCACATCCAGGAAAGGATTTTGTATTTTACAATCCATTCCAAATAAAAAAGCTGAAACAGTTGCCTCAGTAATCTATGATCAGATAATCTATAATTTCACTACACCTAAGATCTTAGTTTCAGATAATCGAGCTGAATTTGATAACAAAATCTTGGAAGAGTTATGTAGATTATTTAAGATCCAGAAGATCAACATTTTAGTGAATCATCCTCAGAGCAATGAAGTTGCAGAGAGGTTAAATAAGAAAGCTATTACATGTCTTAGAGGTATGATAAGTCTTCATAGTATAACTTGGGATACTTGGATTCTTTGTGTTAATTGTACTCTGAACAAACAAATTAATATAGCAACAGGTGAAACACCTCATTTTATTATTTTTGTGGAGAACAAAATTCTTCCGTGTGAAATCTTGATTGTAGAACAGAAACCTGTGCATAATATATATGATTATATCTCAAATAGGATACATATATTTCAAACTATGTACCAAAGAGTTACAGAACATATGCAGGAGTATAAACAAGAGATGAAACAACAACAACGCAAATTAGCACATAGAATAGAATTAAAAATAGGAGATTTAATCATGGTCAAACTATATTCACCATATAATATGATTTTATTGAGGTACTCAGGTCCATATACGGTTTGATAATTCTGCAGGTGAAAATAATTACAAGATCTTACACGAAGAAACTAGGGAAGTATCAATTAATCACTTAGATGATATGAAGAAGGTTAGTATACAATTAGACGATGAGGATACATGTGACACACAGTGTATTAGTTTTAAAGAAACACTAAACTCAGAAGAGTATAGGGAATATATTGATAATATCACACGGGAATTGAATATTAATCTTTGTAAATTTTACAGATATTATTCATATTGTTGAAATGTATGGTGCTTGAGTGTGATGGGAGACCTTAACTACTGGTACCTTGGTGTCAGTTAGTTATACATACATATACTAAAGGCTTTTTCCCCCTTGCACGGGGGGTACCCAAAAAGAAAAAGGCATAGAAATCACTCCCACCCATTTAATTTCCCATAAATTCCACTCCCCTCCACCCTCCTCCCTCCCTCCTATTTTGGTACCTCCTGGATGACGGGTTATCCCTGCATCCTGTCCACTGCCCTGGGTCAGAAGCAGTGTCGCAAGACACAGCACATCTACAGCAAGGCCGCTTCATAAATTCGGCGACCTCCACTCTCCGTCCTCTCATGCAGGAAAGGAGAAGACGGGAAGAAATCCCTTCGGGCTGCGTCATTTTTTTTTCATACATACTTCCTCACCCCCATCCCCCACCCACTCTCCCTCATGCATCACAGCCTCATCTATACACAACCCTTCTCCATTCACCCCTATCTTCTGTCCTCTCCCGTCCTTCCTCCACAGACATTCCTCTCTTTTTTTAAAGCCCCTTTCACCCCATCCATCCATCTCATCGTAGGACACCCCCTCATATTCACTCTTTCCACCTCTGCCTTCCACACTTCTTTTATTAATCTTTCTTTACTCATTCTTTCCATGTGTCCAAACCATCCTAATACTCTTTCATTAACCCTATCTCCAAACTCCCTTTCTACCCCTGTCCTTCTCCTCCTCATCTCCTCATTTCTCACTCTATCTAGCCTAATAATCCCTATCATACTTCTCAGACATTTCATCTCAATCACATTCAAACTCCTTTTCTCTTCCTCTCTCATATTCCATGTTTCTGCCCCGTACATTGCTGTTGGCACAATCACTCCTTTATATAACCTCCTCTTAGCATCCATTCCCAGATGTCTATTTCTCATTACACTTTTTAATCCACCAAGGCATTTACTCGCTTCTCTCAATCTACATTCTACCTCCACCCCCACTCCTCCCTTTCCTGTCACATTCGCACCCAAGTATCTGAAACTATCCACTT
>NC_134778.1:24098089-24105589 GCF_046742065.1 Oratosquilla oratoria | reverse complement strand
CACACGCACACACACACACACACACATACACACACACACACACACACACACAAAGATAGACAGACATATAGACACACGCACACACACACGCAGAGAGAGAGAGAGAGAGAGAGAGAGAGAGAGAGAGAGAGAGAGAGAGAGAGAGAGAGAGAGAGAGAGAGAGAGAGAGAGAGAGAGAGAGAGAGAGAGAGAGAGAGAGAGAGAGAGAGAGAGAGAGAGAGAGAGAGAGAGAGAGAGAGTTGCCCCCGTCTCCTCTCAGAGCGTTTCTCTTTTTCTTGAAGTTAGTTCTTAAGGCCCCTCGCCTGGTTATCTTGAGGGGTGAATGAAATAGGTGTAGCTTTTAGATGCTTCTTGGTCTCAATCAGCACATCCAGAGAGTTCCACCCGGAACTCTCTACATTACGTCAAGCCACCTTCGTTCTGACATCACTCTTTCATTCATCCAATAGTCTTTTACTTCTCAAACAAGTGCCACACCTTAAGGGCGTGACTTTTCCTTTCTGCGCCAATAATTGTTCTCCTCCTCCACCTTTTTCTCCAATTAGAGAGGTTGTTATACTCTTCTAGATGATACCACCACGTAAGCATTATGTCGTAACAAAAATGGCTTGTCCGCTTACAATTCTTTTCTACATTAGTATTATTACAATCAGTCGCCTCTATTTAATAATATTTCAAAACACCAGGCGACCCTCTCATTCAACCTACAACTCAGCACATTTAAATATATATAAGACGTGGGCAAGCGCGTGGATGACTAAGCCCTTCCTGTCGGCCATTGTATCATAACATCCTAATAAAAAGACTATAAAGTTTCCTTCCTGTCCTTCTACCCCTCGATCTACTCCGATCTACCTTAAATATTTACCTCTATCTACCGGCCTCCTACAGGGCTCGGCAGCTACCGTTGGTCGTCCCGACCAATTTCTTATTTCCCTCCTACAAGGCTTGCTAATATGTACTTGAAATTCATTCTAATAAGCTAATCTACCATTGCGTAAAATTATATATTAAAGAAATAAGCAACCCTAAAAAATACACACAATAATTCAAGCAGATTATATGTAATTAACATGCATGTAAAATCTATAAGGCATAATTCAAAATGAATTGCAAATAAAATAATATGCAAAAAAAAAAAAAAATGCAAAAGTCACTAAGAATAGTATTTTTCAATGGAAATGGTTTCATCATCTTTTCAAAGATGATAGCAGTATCCAATAATTCATGCAAATAATAGTGAATAATACATAATACATGTAAGTCTAATTAATACATCAAGCAGATACATTGTTAATGGGTTTTAACAGAGTCAATCTCCGGAATACAACAATTTAAATCAGTGCAGACAATAATATTGAAGAAAAAAGTACACCTAGAATAAATGTTGGTTTAGAATAATCACTTGAGGGAGATCTTAACAATGATCTTCTCTTAATTTTCAAAGGAGATGAGTGTTCAGGCAATGTTAAGTTAAATCATACCATGTATGATTCATCAGTTAAGTGCATGGTATTAAGGGTATTTGCAATAGTGGAAATAGGACCTCCATGTAATTCACAAGTATCAACAACTGAGATAAGACCTTCAGCCACTTCCAACTTAGGACTTAGGCCCTGCAATTTATAGATATTTTGGTCTTATTAGGGAAATATATGTAATGGGACCCTTGGATGTTACTATGATAAATATTGTCTACCAGAATTTTCTTATAATGACAATTATTCATCACAGACATATTTCTAACCAGACAAGCTTCATATGAATTTTCTAAAGCTTCCCGAAACACAAAAAGAGAAGAATGACAAAGATAAAGATTCTTATTAACTCTTTTACAATAATCTAATATATCATTAGAGATCATACTTTCTTTTAGGTTGTCTACAGAAACGATGTAATTGATTGGATCTACAACTGGAATAATTACTTCATATAATGAACCATTTACCTGCAATGGGAAGGGTATAAATTTGAATAAGTTAAATCTTAGTTTGGAAGAAAAAGAAATTTCTATTATCACTGAAGTTACGTTTAAGTAGTAATTTAGCAATGGTAATATAATGCTACATTAGCTTCCTCAAGGAAAGGTTCAAAGTTCCAATCCTTCTTTGTTGACTTAATTATTTTTATAAGTTGAGGTATTGGGAGGAGAGAATATGTTACTTGACCTGAATTTGCTAGAACTAAATCTTGTACAAAAGATTCCAACTGAACTTGCATCTCAAACAATTTTAAATGCATAGTATTGCGTAACAAGAAAAGTTACATTGTATTCTCCTGTTCACTTTATTCTAAACTGAGATTCTCTAAGTTATCTGAAATTTCAGAGATTATTTCCTCTTGTTTGTAAATCATCAATTTTTGCAACCCTCTCCTTCAATTTATTCATAGAAATTTTAAAATCAGCAAGGAAGGCAAAATTGGTAATTCCCAATCCAGCTCCCAAGGCCACCACTAAGACACTTCTCTTTTGTCTATAATTTCTTTTAAAATTTGAACATATGGTATCTAATTTATGTTCAATGTCCTCTATCTTATTTTCAAGTTTCCTTTGAACATTCTTACTAGAAATGCTCTCTTTTAAAAATTTCAACTTCACTCTCTAGGAGTCAACAATGTTTTTAATTTTTGTTACATTCTTGTAATCAAGTACAACCCTAACTATCTTGTCAACCAATATTAGGTTACTTTGATGTTGTACCAATGCTCCAGGACGAATTGGATTCCAGTCCAGGGAACTCACCAAGCATATAAAAATTCATATTGCAGCCCTCATCTGTAAAATGCATTAAGATTAATATTCAAATCACCAAGAATATTATTGAACTCTTTTGGTTCATCAAAATTGATACATAAGGTATCGCAATTGTCATTTTCAATTCCCTTCACTTTCTTCATGTCGTCTAAATGGCCTATCACTTCTTCCCTTGTTTCTAAGTGTCTGAGTGTACATTTATTTCTGCCTGCAGATTCAACTACCCTATATGGACCAGTTACCTTGGTGAAAGTTTATTATTGGGTGAATGTAGTTTGACCATGACTGAATCTCCTATTTTCAATTCTAGTTTATGTGCTATTTTGTGTTGTTGTTTCTTCATCTCTTGTGAATACTCCTGCATATGTTCCCTAACTTTTTGGTGAATATTTTGAAAAGTATTTATTCTATTTAGTATATAATCATCTATATTATACACAGGTTTCTGGTCTGCAGTAAAAATTTCATATGAAAGAGTTTTGTCTTCCCCGAAAATTATAAAATGAGGTGTATCACCTGTTGCTTCATTGATTTGATTATTCAAGGTACACTTAACACAAGGAATCCAAGTGTCCCAAGTTATACTATGAGGACTTATCATACTTCTAATACATGTAATTATTTATTTTATCTAACGTTTCGACTACCCCATTACTTTGTGGATGATTCACTAAGATATTGATTTTCTTGATCTTAAATAAACTACATAATTGCTCCAAGATTTTGTTAATAAATTCAGTTCCATTATCTGAAATTAGAATCTTAGGTGTAGTGAAATTACAGATTATCTGATCATAGATTACTGGAGCAATAGTTTCAGCTCTCTTATTTGGAATGGGTTGTAAAATACAAAATCTTGAAAAATAATCAAAAGCAACAAATACATATTTATATCCATTCTCAGACATAGGTAACACTAATGTGTCCAAGTGAACTCTTTCCCAAGGTTTTTTGTTGAATGGGATAGGTAAGTATAGGAGCAGGTTTTGGTGCATTTCCTTTCACCTTAACACATTTCAAAAATTGTTCTATATAATCATATATAGATTTCTTCATACCTGGCCAAAAGTATTTAAGTTGTGTTTGTCTATAAGTTTTATCCTTTCCTGGATATGAACTACAATCACTGTCATAAAGTAACTTCAATATATCATTTACAAGAGTTTGAGGTATTACCAACTGATTTACAGGACCTCTAGAAATATCTTTCCCACTTACAACTGTTTTTCTATACAAAAGTCCATTAATCAATTGAAATTCCTCTATCTTATACCCCTTTGGTAGCTTTGGAAGATTTCCTCTTGGGTTCATCAAATACTTGATTAATGAATCACATGTCTTATCATCTCTCTATTCTCTTATTAGCATTTCCTCATCTAAAATTACTAATTCCTCTATACTACAAACAAAATTAATCAACCCAGTCCCAGTCATTGGTTGACTAATGTTTCTAGAAAGTGCATCTGCAGCCACATTCCTTCTACCCAGAATATATTCAAATTGAACTTCATAGCACTGAAGTATTGTAAACCATCTAGCAAGTCGGCCCCTTAGATTCTTATGCTTAAATAAGTTCTGAATAGCTGTATGATCAGTCCAAACTCTGATTGGATATTCTAATATCATATCCCTAAAACTTTCTAAAGAATAAATTACTGTTAAAGTTTCTCTTTCTGTTATAGAGTAGTTTCTCTCCGCACTATTACAAAGTCTTGATGTGTAAGCAATCGGTTTCAAAGTTCCATCTCTCTCTTGCATCAATATGCCTCCTAATCCTATGTCAGATGCATCAGTACAAAGAATGAATTCTTTTTCATAATCAGGAAAATTAGAATGGGGGAATTCGTGAGTTTATCTTACAAATTGTCAATAGCTTGCTGCTGTGCAGGTCCCCATATGAACTTTGAATCCTTCCTCAACAAAGAACTTCATGGATTAGCAATGTCAGCATATCGTTGAATAAATTTTCTATAATATCCTGTCAATCCCAAAAAGCTCCTAACCTTGTCTACATTGTTTGGAACGGGAAAATTCTTGAGAGCGTCATTCTTTGAATTCACTGTACTAAGTCCATGTCTGTCTATCTCATGTCCTAAATAAATAACACTGTCCTGCAAAAACTTAATTTTTTTAAGTTTTACTTTTAATCCTGCTTCTACTAGTCTTGAGAATATCAAATCTAATTTCTTAAAGTGCTCCACTGCAGTCTGAGAAACTATTAAAATGTCATCTAGAAATACACTGGCAGTGTTTCCTAACAATCCATCTATAATAGTATTCAATAATCTCATGTATGTTAAATGACTATTACATAACCCAAATGGCATTCTCTTGAACTCATAATGTCCCGTTGGAGTAGAAAATGCTGTAAACTCATATGAGTCGTCATGCAACTCTATTCGCCAAAAAGCTGATTTGATATCTATTGTAATAAAATACCTATTCTCAGTTCCCAAACTTCTCAAAATGTCACCGATAATGGGTAATGGTAACCTGTTACGAATGGTGTGCTCATTCAATTCCCTATAATCAATAACTGGGCGCATAGTACCATCTGACTTAGTCACCAAAATCAAAGGGAAGTTCCACTCACTTTTACTATGTTCAATAATATCTTGTGATAACATTTCTACTATTGCTAATTTGGAGTGAGGAACTCTGTAGGCGGGTATATAAATAGGCTGTGTTCCTGGTTTTGATTTTGACATGATGTTTTAAAACAGATGTTTTGCCTAAGGCGTCCCCCGGCAAAGCAATTGCTTTATTGTGCTTCACAAGCAAAGCAAGTAAACTTTCATCCAACTCAGGGCAATTAGTTGATTTAAAAAAAATATTTGTATTTATTTCTTAAATCTATTCCTTCTTGAACTGATCAGATTTATGAAATTGGTAATTCTACCTCCTCACTACTCTCATTTAAAATCTTAATGGGTTTTACACACACCTGAAATAATCCTATTTATGTACCTTTCCTTAAAACTATATCCTTATTCATAGTGTTAATTACTAGTACTTCTACTCTGTTCTTATTTGACTTATAAATCCCTGAGCCCCAATTTAAACCTTTTAGTCTAATTGATTCTGGGACTGATTATTTCAGAGTCTACATTGACTCCTCTCAAATACACTACCACTTTGTTAATCGAATTGGGATGTAATAATGTCGACTTTATTACACCACCATCTACAAATGGCAAAGCTTCAGTAATAGATAATTTAGTAATTTCTGGGATTTCCTGAACATCTGAGTTGGGTTCACAAGTTGCTTTACTTTCTGTTGGTCTGGACCGCTCGGCCTCGTTATCTAAGGTAGAAATGTTATGTAGGGATTCATTGATTTCTGTCACTGGTCTTAAGTCTGGTTGATTATAAATGGGATTAACTGTGACTTCACTAAAATCCCTAAGTCAACAGGACATATTACCATTTTTTCTTTTCTCATAGTTGCAAATCCTATCAATAAATCTCCTGGAAAAACAGATTCTTCTACCACTATCACTGGAATGCGCAAATGTTCATTTGTATATAAGATAACTTCTACTTCAACCTTACCTAATGTTTTTAACTGATTTCCAGTTACTCCTTGCAATGAGTAACGGATTGGTTCCAACATGTTCACTCCTGGGTTCAACTGGTTTAAAACTTTACTGGTAATTACATTGACTACCGACCCTGTATCAATAAATATTTGAATAGGCTTATTGAACACTCTACCCGCAATGTGAGGTCCTACAGAAGTTCTTCCAATAGTAATTATCAGTTTGTCAGTTTCTTTCATCTCTCTTGTATTCCCATATTTAACACAATACCGTCTATCGGTATATATATGGGGAGTTCTGAAATAATAATTTATTCTGTGTCTGGGGGTTTTCCTCTTAGCCCTGGGGGTATCCGAAAATTTCTACATTCATGAGTTCTATGGTCTATCTTATTATGATAAATACATAATGGTGGGTTCCTACATTGATACTCACTTTGATCCTCGTATTTGCAATTTCAACAAATAATTTCATAAAAACAGTCTTGTGCTTTGTGTCCCCAGGTATTAGAATTAAAACATAGAATTCTAGCATCCCTGGATGGACTCCTAACATTCCGTCTATGTACTACAGCTTTTCTCAACTCCCTAGAGTTCCTATGTTGGCCCACGATCATGACATGTGGGTTTATCATTCTGGTCTCACTGTATCCTTGAAGATTATTATCTACTTCTCCTAAACTTATATTTTACTTAAGATCTTTATACAGCTTTTCCGCCATTAATTCATCAAAATTTTTGTCTAACAATCGAAATGTGATCAATTTGATTACCTAGGTGTACCTAGATGTAGCTTTTAGATGCTTCTTGGTCTCAATCAGTACACCTAGAGAGTCCCACCCGGAACTCTCTACATTACGTCAAGCCATCTTCGTTCTGACATCACTCTTTCATTCATCCAATAGTCTTTTACTTCTCAAACAAGTGCCACACCTTAAGGGCATGACTTTTCCTTTCTGCGCCAATCATTTTTCTCCTCCTCCACCTTTTTCTCCAATTAGAGAGGCTGTTATACTCTTCTAAACGATACCACCACGTAAGCATTATGTCGTAACAAAAATGGCTTGTCCGCTTACAATTTTTATCTACATCAGTATTACTACAATCAGTCACCTCTATGCAATAATATTTCAAAACACCAGGCGACACTCATTCAACCTACAACTCAGCACTTTTAAATATATACAAGACCCAGGCAAGCGCGTGG
>NC_134778.1:24089358-24097589 GCF_046742065.1 Oratosquilla oratoria | reverse complement strand
AGACTTGGATTCACCACTTCCAGCCTGAGTCAAAAGAACAATCAAAACAATGGAAGCATCATGGATCTCCAGCTCCAAAGAAGGGCAAGTCGGTGATCTCTGCAGGGAAGGTGATGGCTTCCATTTTGGGGGATTCTGATAGGGTGCTACTGATGGATTATCTGACAAAGGATGAATCCATTACTGGACCATATTATGTGAGAGAAAATGAAAAAAAAAAACTACGTGAAAACTGTCAATGGGGGTGCTTTTTCATCAGGACAATACGTCAGCACACACATACGCTGTGGCTCTTGCTACCAAACATGATTGCGGCTTCCAGCTAGTTGAACATCTGGGTTATTCACTTAATTTGACTCCCTCAGACTACTGCCTATTTCTCAAGATGAAAAAAGAGCTCAGCAGTCAATATTTCGCCACGGATAATGATGTCGTTGATGCCGTAGAAGTGTATTTGGAGGACCAACACTCAAGTTTCTATGAAGAGGGGATTTGTGAACTCCATGATCGTTGGAGTAAGTGTGTAAACTTCCAATGGGATTACGCTGAAAAAGAAATGTATCAATTTACCATGAAATAAATTGTTGTACCTTAAGCTATGAATTTTTCAATCATTCCTCGTAGGTAGTGACCATAGAATGGCAGGTTTCACAGACAAATTCAATATCAGAGCCGAGAAAAATAAACTAATTTCAAAAATAATAAAAAGAAAATTCAATTACAAATTAAAAATAGATTCGACGCTCTAAAAATTAACGAGGACACCGTTGAAGATTTAAAATTGAGTTTAGTCAATATCATTAGGGAATCGGAAGAGAAAGTAGGAAATACAAAATGTATTAGAAAAAACAAATACTACAAAGCTACAAATAATCTAATTAAAAGAAGAAGGCTCATGCAGATTAAAAGCATGAGAGACGTAATAGAAAAGTAGAACTAAACAAGCTTATCAACAAAAGGCAGAGATCAGAGAAAAGAAAGAGAAACTTGGATGAGATAGAGGAAACTATTCGGAAAGATAAAAGTATTAAAGGGACCGAACGCAGACATGCTTTAGGAAGACAGAATATGATATGTTTGAAAGATAGAAATGAATAGATCATTAAATGCAGAGACAGAATGGTAAAAAAGAAATGTATAAATTTATCATGAAATAAATTGTTGTACCTTAAGCTATGAATTTTTCAATCATTCCTCGTAGGTAGTGACCATAGAATGGCAGGTTTCACAGATAAATTCAATATCAGAGCCGAGAGAAGTAAACTAATTTCAAAAATAATAAAAAGAAATTTCAGTTACAAATTAAAAATAGATTCGACGCTTGAGAAATTAACGAGGACACCGTCGAAGATTTGAAATTGAGTTTAGTCAATATCATTAGGGAATCGGAAGAGAAAGTAGGAAATACAAAATATATTAGAAAAAACAAATACTACAAAGCTACAAATAATCTAATTAAAAGGAGAAAGCTCATGCAGATTAAAAGCGTGAGAGACGTAATAGAAAAGTAGAACTAAACAAGCTTATTAACAAAAGGCAGAGATCAGAGAAAAGAAAGAGAAACTTGGATGAGATAGAGAAAACTATTCGGAAAGATGAAAGTATTAAAGGGACCGAACGCAGACATGCTTTAGGAAGACAGAATATGATATGTTTGAAAGATAGAAATGAATAGATCATTAAATGCAGAGACAGAATGATAAAAAGAAATAGGAGAATTTTTACCTAGGGCTTTACTCATCAAAGATCGTAGTTGAGCCAGTAAATTTATATGTAGACGTTAGCAGTGTACCCGAGATTACAAAGGAAGAAGTAGAATTTGCTCTAAAATATGAAACGAGGAAAAACACCTGGGGGGGATGGAATATAGATAGATCTTTTGAAAACGCAAGGAAAGAAGTTCATATTAAGTTAGCTCAGTTGTACACCCAGTGCTTGCGTAAAGAAAGCGTTCCTGAATCGTGGTGCAATGCTATAGTAATTTTACTTCATAAAAAAAGAGACATGAAAGACCTTAGTAACTAACTATTGATAAGCTTGCTATCAAATGTTTATAAAGTATTCTCCAAGATCCTTACAAATAGACTAAATCAAGTTTTAGATGGAAATCAACCAAGAGAACAGGCAAGCTTTAGAAGCGGATATTCGACTCTGGATTATTTGCAGGCAATAAGCCAAGTAATCGAGAAAACAACAGAATACATAAGAACATAAGAATGAAGGAGACTGCAAGAGACCATAAGGCCTACACTAGACAGCTCTGTATCCATCACCACCTGTCATCACCATCCATAAAGTTATCTAATCGTTTCTTAAAACAACTGATAGTTTCAGCGCTTACTACATGGTTACTAAGTTTATTCCATTCGTCGACCACCCTATTAATAAACAAATTCTTGCCTATTTCCTTTTTAAATCTAAATTTGTCCAGTTTATACCCATTACTGCGAGTCCTGCTCTGTTGTTTTAATAAGATGACCTTGTTTGCATCACCCTTGTTAAAGCCTTTGATCCACTTAAACACCGCTATCAGATCACCCCGCACTCTGCGTCTTTCCAGAGAGTGTAAGTTAATGTGCCTAAGACTATCTTCGTAAAGTAAATTTCTGAGTCCATGTATCGTTTTGGTCATTTTTCACTATACTAATTCTAGTGAATTGATGTCCATTCTGTAGGACGGATAATGGGTCTAACTATCGCTAGATAGAGTTTAATAATTACCTCTGCACTTCTATTCGTTACTGTCCTAGCAATGAAAGCTAATGCTCTGTTAGCATTATTCCTGGCGCTAATGCACTGTTTCCTGGTTTTAAGGTCTGGACTCACTAAAACTCCCAAGTCTCTCTCGCACTCGTTTTCTCCTAAGCGTGTTATCTAAGCTGTATCTATTTTCGGCGTTGTGTAGCCCTACGTTTAACACGGTACACATAGAGATGTTATAGTTCATTTGCAATTTCACCGACCATGTGAACAATTTGTTAAGATCATCCTGCAGAGTATCTGCGTCGTCTTCTGACTTAATTAGGCGTCCTATTTTAGTGTCTTCCGCAAACTTACTAACATCACTATTCATCCCATCGTCTAAGTCGTTTATGTACATAATAAACAACAGGGACCAAAAACCGAGCCCTGTGGGACCCCATTAATAACATTGCCCCACCTAGATTTTACTCCACTTATAGTGGCCCGCTGTTTTCTGTTACTAATCCAAGCTCTAATCCATTCTAACACTTTTCCTCCTATGCCATGGGCTTTGATTTTATTTAGTAGTCTCTGGTGTGGCACCTTGTCGAACGCTTTGCTAAAGTCAAGGTAAATAACATCGTAATTATCATTGTTATCTGACGCCTCATATACTTATATGTCTTTCGATGTGTTCTCTGAATCTATTTATTATTACTGATTCAAGCACACACACACACACACACACACACACACACACACACACACACACACACACACACACACACACACACACACACACACACACACACACACACACACACACACACACACACACACACACACACACACACACACACACACACACACACACACACACACACACACACACACACACACACACACACACACACACACTGTAAGAGGATGGTAGATAAAGGTAGACAAGTGAGGTAGATAGAGGGGTAGGTGGCGTTAATTTTATTCTATGTGTCGTATGTTTTGAAAACATAAGCAGCGAGGGAGTTGTATAGTCTCGCTCACCATCTAAAGTTTATAAACAACCGCTAGGGTACAGATTTTAATGCTGATGTGACAATATGTAAACTGAGCCATTTCCTGCCTCTATGTCGAGATTACTTGCGTAAGCAGTATTGCTTAAGACGTTGTAACATTCCTCCTGATTGAAGAAGGGTGGAGGAGGAAAAAAAATATTGGTTCACGGGAGAAAAGTCACGCCCTTAGGGGAGGCAATTATTTGTAAACTTAAAGATCATTGGATGGAAAGGTAGTGGCATCGGAACAGGTAGCTTAGTGAGTGGATTGAGGATCCCAGGCGGGAGTCCCTTGGTGTATAGTATTCAGAAAAAACGAAGAGAAAATTTAAATACGCTTAATTCACCCCATTGAGAAATATTACTTGCTTCTAGAGAAAGAACTTTTGAAACACATACCTAAGTGATGAAAGAAATTAGAAGTGAGAGGAGAAATATAGAATAATATAAGGGAATTCACATTCTTCTTTAAAACAATCCACTATGCCGTGTAGTAGAATTTCTTTTAACACAATAACTCTTTGTCATAATTATTGGACGCCAAATACCTACCTAATGTTAAAATAGTTAATGTACACCAAAGACCTAGAGAAAAAATAAATCTGGATTTATAAACTTCCATGCTCGGATTGTAATAAGGTATATTGGGCACAAACAGGTAGAGATTTACACACTAGAATGAAAGAACATAAGAACTTAGTTAGATAAGCACAACAAAATTCCGTTGTTTTCCAACACGTAGACAAGGAAGGCCACTGTATGGATTGGAATAAGGCAAAAATTATTTTTAACTAAAAGCGCAGTTTCAAAAGGAAAATAAAAGAATCTTCCTTGATTAAACAATTTCCTAATTTCAATATCTCAAATGGACAATGGTCACCAGACTCTATTACTATCTGGGCAGTCAATAAATTATTACCATCTTTCGTGAAGGCGGGTGATTGTGTGTGTGTGTGTGTGTGTGTGTGTGTGTGTGTGTGTGTGTGTGTGTGTGTGTGTGTGTGTGTGTGTGTGTGTGTGTGTGTGTGTGTGTGTGTGTGTGTGTGTGTGTGTGTGTGTGTGTGTGTGTGTGTGTGTGTGTGTGTGTGTGTGTGTGTGTGTGTGTGTGTGTGTGTGTGTGTGTGTTTGTGTGTGTGTGTTTGTGTGTGTGTGTGTGTGTGTGTGTGTGTGTGTGTGTGTGTGTGTGTGTGTGTGTGTGTGTGTGTGTGTGTGTGTGTGTGTGTGTGTGTGTGTGTGTGTGTGTGTGTGTGTGTGTGTGTGTGTGTGTGTGTGTGTGTGTGTGTGTGTGTGTGTGTGTGTGTGTGTGTGTGTGTGTGTGTGTGTGTGTGTGTGTGTGTGTGTGTGTGTGTATGTGTGTGTGTGTGTGTGTGTGAGATCTGCACATATTTATAACCAATAGAAAGAGGAAGAGAGAGAGATAGAACAAAGGACTTAGAGAAAGAGAGAGAGAGAGAGAGAGAGAGAGAGAGAGAGAGAGAGAGAGAGAGAGAGAGAGAGAGAGAGAGAGAGAGAGAGAGAGAGAGAGAGAGAGAGAGAGAGAGAGAGAGAGAGAGAGAGAGAGAGAGAGAGAGAGAGAGAGAGAGAGAGAGAGAGAGAGAGAGAGAGAGAGAGAGAGAGAGAGAGAGAGAGAGTGAGAGAGAGAGAGAGAGAGAGAGAGAGAGAGAGAGAGAGAGAGAGGGAGAGAGAGAGAGAGAGAGAGAGGAGAGAGAGAGAGAGAGAGAGAGAGAGAGAGAGAGAGAGAGAGAGAGAGAGAGAGAGAGAGAGAGAGAGAGAGAGAGAGAGAGAGAGAGAGAGAGAGAGAGAGAGAGAGAGAGAGAGAGAGAGAGAGAGAGAGAGAGAGAGAGAGAGAGAGAGAGAGAGAGAGAGAGAGAGAGAGAGAGAGAGAGAGAGAGAGAGAGAGAGCGAGGGAGAGAGACGGGGGTATGTAAGAGAGGATATATGAAAATATTCGGTTACTTAAAGAAGTATGTCAGACGACCAAGAGTATAATTTAAAAGAATAGAAGAGGACGAGTTATGATTGACAAACATTATATTTTGCGCAATAGATGAAGAGAAAAGGATGGAAAGAAATTCACACAGAAAGATAAACAAAAAATAAAGGGAATAGGAAAATAAAATCAGTATTGAAGTCAAAGAAGAATAAAAATATTGTGGTGAAAGAAAATGTATATAAACGGAAGATACAGAAACAAACAAAAAGAAAAGAGAACAAGAAGAGGAAAGAAGAGTAAAAAGAGATGAAGAAGAGAGAACAAGGGAAAATAAGAAATAAAAAACGAAAAAATAGTGGAAATTGAAAAGAAATGGGAAAGTAAGAAGACGCGAGAAGAAAGAGGAAGAGAAAAAAGTATGTTATCATTTGTCTATTTGTTTATTAATATTTCCTTGATTCTCATTTATTATTAGTTATAAGTAAGTTTGTTACAATCTATTATTTACCTGTTTGTTTATTATTTAACTATATGTATTTATTTATTTGTTTTATATATTACTATTTATATTGTAATATTTATTCGTTCATCCATTTATTTATTTATCATTATATATATATATATATATATATATATATATATATATATATATACATATACATATATATGTTAAAGTATGGAAGGCAAATGAGTGGAAGGGC
Organism: Oratosquilla oratoria; assembly: GCF_046742065.1. Lineage (NCBI taxonomy): Eukaryota > Metazoa > Arthropoda > Malacostraca > Stomatopoda > Squillidae > Oratosquilla > Oratosquilla oratoria. The sequence continues at coordinate 24,091,218 of NC_134778.1, read as the reverse complement.
GGTGAGCTAAACACAGGGAACAGTTGGAATTTTATTTACTGACGTTTCGTCCTTACCAGGACATTCTCAAAGTACATATAGTCTCATAAAATTAACAGCTTATATAATCCGTCCTTGCCGTGTTCCTCTCCCTCCATACTCTCATCCGTTCTCAACCCTTCTCATGTGACTCCGACCGTGCCACTTCTCCCTCCGTTCTCAATTGTCCTTTTTACCTGCTTGATAATTAGAGTACCTACCGCTCCTGCTAATTTTATAAACCCTTCCCTATGGTTGATGCAGGGGTGGGAAGTAATGTAGGCTGCCTCCACTATTTTTCTTTTCTTTTTCTCTAGACCTTTGTGGAGCACCTCTTTCTTGTTCCAATCTGGAAGATGACCATATTGGTCTAAATGAACTACTAGCGAGTTGGAGGTTCTGTGAGCTCTGACGTCATTTTTGTGTTCATATGTCCGTAGCTCCACTTATCTTCCCGTCTCCCCATAATATCCTAACGGACAACCACCACATGGTATATTGTAGATCGCGCCTTTCTCCATACTCTTTTCTGATTTATTTTTATTCTTGACAACATCTCCTAATTTTGTACCCATGTAGAAAGCAACGCTCACACCCGCTTTTTTGAGAATATGTCCCAACTCCTCCGCGTACTTCGAGTTGGGGACGGACAAAAACCCCGCCCTGCCTTCTCCGGACCAGTCGTCCTTCTTCCTTCTCATTATTACCGTTGCTTTCTTTCTCAATCTGTGCAGTAGTCCTTCCGGGTATCTGAGTTTAGTGAACACTTTGAAAATATATTTGATTTCATCCTCTAAAAATTCTTCACTACAAATACGGTACGCCCTTAAGAAAAATCCTATAACCACTCCGTTTTTAATTTTGTTACTATGCGCTGAGTAGAAATGAATCACATCGTCTTTATTGGTGCTTTTTCTGTAGACCGAGAATGATACCTTACTACCTCTCCTCCAAATCACCGTATCCAAGAAAGCTAGTCTGTTATCCATCTCGTGTTCGATAGTAAACTGGATGTTTGGTTCGACATGATTCAATCTACTCAACTTGTCATCAAATTGTACCTCTTTTGGAGCGATGACAAGGACGTCGTCCACATATCTCAGCCAAAGCGTGTCTTTACCCATTATCCTTAAGAAATAATCTGTCTCTAAAACTTCCATATACAATGAGGCTAGAACCACACTGAGAGGACTACCCATTGTAAGTCCTCGGTGTTGTCTGTATTCTTTTCTGTTGAACGTGAAAGGACCAAACTTTACACATAGAGACACTAATTTTAAGTAATCACTTTTCCCCACTGGTAAATCATCCACATCTAAACTGTCTACCACCTTCTTTGCCACTGCAAGATATAGGTGCTCCACAAAGGTCTAGAGCAGAGGTTCTTAGCCTTTTTCTCCAATTCCCCACTTTTTAGTGAGCCAACTCTCCATTTCCCACCACAGCATTGGTCTTTGACAAATTCGATTTTAACCCAAGCAGTGTTTAGTACGTAAATATACGCTTTGCTTTTTTGTACCATTTTACGGCCCTTAATTTTTGTTTGCATATATTAGATTTTTTACTAACAGTTATCACATGGAAATGAAATACATATGTCATTCCCCACTTGACAACTCCGCCAGTGGGAAATTCCCCACAGGTTAAGAACCACTGGTCTAGAGAAAAAGAAAAGAAAAATAGTGGAGGCAGCCTAAATTACTTCCCACCCCTGCATCAACCATAGGGAAGGGTTTATAAAATTAGCAGGAGCGGTAGGTACTCTAATTATCAAGCAGGTAAAGAGGACGATTGAGAACGGAGAGAGAAGTGGCACGGTCGGAGTCACATTAGAAGGATTGA
>NC_134778.1:24081858-24084358 GCF_046742065.1 Oratosquilla oratoria | reverse complement strand
TACTAAAACAGGTTGGGCAGTACATACATACATACATACATACATACATACATACATACATACATACATATACCAAAGCGTTTTTCCCCCTTACACGGGGGGTAGCCCAAAAAGAAAAAGGCATAGAAATCACTCCCACCCATTTCATTTCCCATATATTCCACTCCCCTCCACCCTCCTCCCTCCCTCCTATCTTGGCACCTCCTGGATGACGGGTCATCCCTGCATCCTGTCCACTGCCCTGGGTCAGAAGCAGTGTCGCAAGACACAGCACATCCACAGCAAGGCCTCTTCATAAATTCGGCGACACCCCCCCTCTCCGTCCCCTCACACAGGAAAGGAGAATATGGGGAGAAATCCCTTCGGGCTGCGTCCTTTTTTTTTCTCATACATACTTCCTCACCCCCCATCCCTCACCCACTCCCCCTCATGCCTCACAGCCTCATCTATACACAACCCTTCTCCATTCACCCCGTACTTTCTCTACAGACATTCCTCTCTTTTGTAAAGCCCCTTTCACCCCATCCATCCATCTCATCCTAGGACGCCCCCTCTTATTCACTCCTTCCACCTCCGCCTTCCACACTTCTATTAGTAATCTTTCTTCACTCATTCTTTCCATGTGTCCAAACCATCCTAATACTCTTTTATCAACCCTATCTCTGAGCTCCTTTTCCACCCCTGTTCTCCTCCTCACCTCCTCATTTCTCACTCTATGTAGCCTAATAACCCCTATCATACTTCTCAGACATTTCATCTCAAATACATTCAAACTCCTTCTCTCTTCCTCTCTCATGTTCCATGTTTCTGCCCCATACATTGCTGTTGGCACAATCACTCCTTCATATAACCTCCTCTTAGCATCCATTCCAAGATGTCTATTTCTCATTATACTTTTTAATCCACCAAGGTATTTACTCGCTTCTCTCAATCTACATTATACCTCCATCCCCACTCCTCCCTTTCCTGTCACATTCGCACCCAAGCATCTGAAACTATCCACTTCCTCCAGTTTCTCACCCTTAATGCTCACTTCCAGGCTACTGTCACTCTCTCCCCTTGTACATCGCATCACCTTACTTTTGCCCACATTTATCTTCAGCTTCCTTCTTTCACACACCTTCTCAAACTCTGTCACTAACTTCCTCAATCCCTCCTCTGATCCTGCTACAAGAGCAGTGTCGTCAGCAAACAACAGCTGGCTCACATCCCACTTTTCTCCATTTTCTTTTATCATCTCCAACCCCTGACCCGCTACCCTTGCATTCACCTCTTGCACCATCCCATGCATGAAAAGATTGAACAGCCAGGGAGACATAACACACCCCTGACGAAATCCCACCTTTACCTCAAACCATTCACTCTCTCCTTTTCTAATCCTAACACAAGCTCTACTACTCTCATAAAAACTCTTGACTGCTCTTAACAGCTTTCCTCCTATCCCATATATCTGCAGTACCTCCCACAGTGCCTTCCTGTCTACCCTGTCGTAAGCTTTTTCCAGATCCATAAAAACACAAAAACATCCTTACCTTTTCCTATAGCTTTCTCACATATCTGTCTTACCACAAAAATCTGATCTACACATCCCCTACCTGTCCTTAAACCACACTGTTCCTCACCAAATACTCCCTCTGTTCCTCTCCTAATCCTCTCAATCAAGACCCTCCCATTTGCCTTCCCAACTACACTCAACAAGCTGATCCCTCTGTAACTACTACACTCACACTTGTCCCCCTTTTCTTTGTAAAGCGGAACTATACAGGCACTTCTCCAGTCCACTGGTACTCTACCCTCTCTTAAACAAACATTAAATAACCTCACCAGCCAGTCCACCATAACTGTACCTCCTTTCTTCAGACATTCTGTATGGCATCCATCCAACCCAGGTGCCTTACCTGCTCTCATCATTTTAAGAGCTGCTTTCACTTCATCCTTTCCTATTTCTCCTCCATTTTCCTCACTCATCACTCTCATTTTCTTAGCGCTTCCCACTGCAACTACCTTTCCCTCCCTATCCTCCTTCACATTTAGCAACTCCCTAAAATGCTCTGCCCACCTTCCTCTCACTGCCTTCTCTTCTATTATCATCTCTCCATCTGCACCTTTTACCTTTTCTTCTCTACTTGATTCGCCTCCTCTTCCTCTTTTAACTTCCCTCCAAAACATCTTTTTATTACAGTACAATAAACGATAAATGCTCTCTCAGTGTGCATCAGATACATTTTTGCACACATCTCTATAGATCACAGAGCACTGTCACCGCAAACATGAACACAAAATATTTGAGGTGGAGGATTTCAAGAAAACAAGAAAACAAGAAAACAAGAAAACAAGAAAACAAGAAAACAAGAAAACAAGAAAACAAGAAAACAAGAAAACAAGAAAACAAGAAAACAAGAAAACAAGAAAACAAGAAAACAAAAAAACAAGAAAACAAGAAAACAAGAAAACAAGAAAACAAGAAAACAAGAAAACAAGAAAACAAGAAAACAAGAAA
>NC_134778.1:24056858-24059358 GCF_046742065.1 Oratosquilla oratoria | reverse complement strand
TACTTTGATTGCTTATGTCTTCAAGCCACTTGTCAACGGGTGCAGAATTCTCACTCACTGCTGGTGGCTGGTTGGTTGCAGGCAGTGATGTTGACACACTGACAGGAGTAGGTGGCTGCTCACCAGAGACAGAAGGTTGCCCATTAATTTCTTCACGTGTGACAGAGATTTGCACATCAATTTCATCAGGTGTTGACTCAGTATTGATAGATGATGGTGACTGAAGTACTGCCAGAAGATCATCTTCAGATTTTAGCCTTTCAAGTATTTCAGGCGGGAGACTAGACGATGTCAGGCCAACTTTAGGGTCTTCTCCAAACATGGCTTTGTATGGTGTTCTATCTATTCCAGCATAGTGAGCACAATTCTTCTGTTGCTGAACAAATTTAAGTCCAACTGTCCAGTCCTGCCTGTTACTGTCACTCATCCATGTCACTAGAAGGTCTTTGATATCAGCATTTGCTCTTTCCAAAGAGCCCTGGCTTTGCAGATGTCTGGGTTTGCCATCAGTGGCGTAGCAACTGTTTTTACAGCCCAGGGCGGTTGGATGTAAAACTGGGGCGTGTCTAAAGCAAAAGTTCCTAGCCTAGCATTTTTTCTAACCTAGGAATTTTGTTTAAAACCTAGGAATATGAAATTCGCCTAGCCATCGATCCTACAACATGGCTGCCATCATAGACCAACACAAATGTTAATTTTCTAGATATGTTTAGTTAATTTTTAGCCATTTTATATCAATGAATAAAATAAAGTTATATCTTACTGGTTTCGGGTTTTACCGCCACTCGTATTTACGTAAACTCACATCATCTTTATGTCATATTTTAATTTATTTTGAAATAGCTGACAAAATCGCTGAAAGCTAGAATAGTGCCTAAAGTAAATGTAGGTTTGGAAAACATTCATAGGCTAAGAAAATTTGCTTTGGACATGGTCCTGATGCTATATTTGAAAAATCTGTTTAAAAACAGTACCATATTGCAACCTTAAAAAACTAATTTTGGTATACGATTTAAGATTTTTTTTTTAGATTTTTACTATTCTTATTTTTTATTATTATTATTATTATTATTTTTTAATCTTTTATCCTATCAACATTCCGCCCCCTGGCACATGCTGATCGGGGCGAACCGCCCCTCCCGCCACCCCCCTTTGCTATGCCACTGTTTGCCATTAACTAGTTTGAGCTAAGATAACAACTGCTTTAGTTCTGTAATAACCTGAGCTGTAAATCTGAACCATTTTATACATTATTTTTATGATATGATGATTTATCAATAAAATTTCAAAATAAAGCTTCTTTTGTTCTATGTATTTACTATCATCAGGGATTTCATGAAACAACTGGAGTATCATTTCAGTAAATACATGAAATCCCTAGATATTTTAATAATTTCATGAAGTCCCATAGTGAAACAGTAATTTCACGAATTCCCTGAAAGTTCTAGGGATTTCACGAAATCCCTAGTTTCATGATCTTACTATAACATATATATATATATATATATATATACATGTATATATATACATATATATATATATATATATACATGTATATATATATATACATATATATATATATATATATGTATACACACATATATATATATACATATATGTATATATATATGTGTGTGTGTGTGTATGTATATATATATAACAATATATATATATATATATATATATATATATATATATATATATATATTAGGGATATGACGTTTTAACTTTATTGTTGTTTTTAGTTTTCCTGATGTTGCATTTGATGAGTCTTTGCCTCCATGTTAGTTTATTGCTGTTACTTGATTTTTTTTTTTGTTTTTTCTATACACAGAAAGTGAGGGCCTGAGGGAGTGTCAGAAGCAGTATCGGTGGCAGCTGTCTGAAGTAATTTTTTCTAGCTGTACTTTTGAGTGTGTGCAGCGTAGACAAAGAAACAGTGACTTTACATCTTTACTTTTCTGTAAGTATTACAGAATAAGTTTTCTTAAAAGGTAGCATTTCAAAATACATGTGTAAAAAAAGGTTGATAATGGATACTTACATATTACATGCTAGATACCTTTTGTGCATTATAATGAAAAATTAAAACTGGTCTAGATACTCTTTGCAGCAGCTAGTGTATTCTTCATTCTCATTTTTCATTGCATGAATTCTGCTTTCAGCTTCAAACATGTCTTTTAAAAGTAAACGATCCAAATCAGCGGTGGAATCAGCTGGAAAGAAATGGACACGGAATTTGACAACAACTATAAAACCCCGTCCAAACATACCAGATATGAAAGAGGACATATATGAAATCATGTGCAAAATGTCTTTGAACAGCGACATTGTTGGTAGATTTTTGGGGTTGTACAATGAACTCAAAGGGCGAACAGACCGAATAAGGAAGATATCTCAAGAATTGCTGAAGCTTTGGGAGAAACTTAGCTTCCCTTTTCTTTCCAAGCAATAAGCTTCAGCAAAGATTGACAATATAGTAAATTTTTTTGAAAATTAT
>NC_134778.1:24046858-24051858 GCF_046742065.1 Oratosquilla oratoria | reverse complement strand
AGTTTTCGAGTTATGAATTTTTGAAGTTGCCGACGCATATATGCGTCGCTGGCACTACGGGATACACTACTTGCCGACGCATATATGCGTCGCTGGCACTGTGCGGGTTAATGAAATAGAATTGCCAATGAGTGACAGTGTAAAGGATTTGGGAGTGTTACTGGACAGTGATTTATCCTTTAAAAGCCAAATTGAACAGACAGTGAGAATTGCGGGTTACCACTTACGGAATATTTCTTTTGTAAAGAAGTATCTTGATGAAAAGACAATGAAAATACTTGTTCATAATCATGTCCTAAGCAAGCTGGACTATTGTAATTCATTATATTATGGCCTTCTAAATTATTTGCTGAAAAAGCTACAATTGATAATGAATAGAGCTGCTAGGCTGATTACTGGACAATCATGGCGTAAAAGAATTACTCCAGCACTGATCAAATTGTACTGGTTACCGGTTAAGGCAAGAATTATTTATAAGCAATGTGTCATGGTATATCATGCATTGAAATTTGGTAAACCGCTATACATGAGTGACATGTTAAAGAAGTTTGAAGTTGACACAACAATGACCTTAAGACACAGTGTTGAAGTGCATAGACTTGATGAGCTGCGGTACCAAAGAGAAGCTGGTCGTAGAGCTTTCAGTAGAAGTGCTCCACGGCTCTACAATCAACTCCCACAGAGGATTAAAATGGAACAAAATGTGGCTACATTTAAGAAGAAATTGAAAACTTTTCTTTTTACGGACTGCTATGACTTGGATAATCAATTGGTGACTGCAGCTTACTCTTGTTGATGAAACATTAAGGAGGGAGCGAAGAGCGCTGTATCAACAGTGGAATTGCTCCCGAGATTTTCTTCAATCAAGTAAGTAATCAAGTAAGTGTGTGTGTGTGTGTGTGTGTGTGTGTGTGTGTGTGTGTGTGTGTGTGTGTGTGTGTGTGTGTGTGTGTGTGTGTGTGTGTGTGTGTGTGTGTGTGTGTGTGTGTGTGTGTGTGTGTGTGTGTGTGTGTGTGTGTGTGTGTGTGTGTGTGTGTGTGTGTGTGTGTGTGTGTGTGTGTGTGTGTGTGTGTGTGTGTGTGTGTGTGTGTGTGTGTGTGTGTGTGTGTGTGTGTGTGTGTGTGTGTGTGTGTGTGTGTGTGTGTGTGTGTGTGTGTGTGTGTGTGTGTGTGTGTGTGTGTGTGTGTGTGTGGTGTGTGTGTGTGTGTGTGTGTGTGTATATGTGTGTGTGTGTGTGTGTGTGTGTGTGTGTGTGTGTGTGTGTGTGTGTGTATGTGTGTGTGTGTGTGTGTGTGTGTGTGTGTGTGTGTTTTGTGTGTGTGTGTGTGTGGGTGTCTGTGTGATGTGTGTGTGTGTGTGTGTGCGTGTGTGTGTGTGTGTGTGTGTGTGTGTGTGTGTGTGTGTGTGTGTGTGTGTGTGTGTGTGTGTGTGTGTGTGTGTGTGTGTGTGTGTGTGTGTGTGTGTGTGTGTGTGTGTGTGTGTGTGTGTATGTGTGTGTGTGTGTGTGTGTGTGTGTGTGTGTGTGTGTGTGTGTGTGTGTGTGTGTGTGTGTGTGTGTGTGTGTGTGTGTGTGTGTGTGTGTGTGTGTGTGTGTGTGTGTGTGTGTGTGTGTGTGTGTGTGTGTGTGTTGTGTGTGTGTGTGTGTGTGTGTCTGTGTGTGTGTTTGTGTGTGTGTGGTGTGTGTGTGTGTGTGTGTGTGTGCGTGTGTGTGTGTGTGTGTGTGTGTGTGTGTGTGTGTGTGTGTGTGTGTGTGTGTGTGTGTGTGTGTGTGTGTGTGTGTGTGTGTGTGTGTGTGTGTGTGTGTGTGTGTGTGTGTGTGTGTGTGTGTGTGTGTGTGTGTGTGTGTGTGTGTGTGTGTGTACGTGTGCGTGTGTATGTTTGATTTTCGACCTCAAATGTTTTCAAGTCGAGAAGGCTAATATTACTCTATCTACGTTGTAAGGATATTCTTAGATTGTAGAGGAGAGACAAGCCAGAACCTTATCAACAATTCCTCTATTCCATTGATAGTAATTTTGTTGTTATGGCCCATCAATGACCTAAATGATGTGCCACTGAGTCTGGAAATAAGGAAGAATTCAATAAACCAATTCATAAAAGATCACCATAGCGAGTCCATTTTCCCGAATACATTCGATGAAATATTTCCAGAGCGTCGTTTTCTTGTAAGAATCGAATTCATTTATGCCCCAATAACGTTCAAGTTTTCTGCCCATGAACCTGCGAATTATACCTGTAGTAATTCTGTAACCTATTTTCTTACGAAACAAGAGAATAGGTTCCACCAAAAGCGTACAGGTTGCCATATAATTGTCTGGATTTGTTGAAAACAGTTGTTGAAAGGAAAAATTCAGTTATTTCATTACAAAGGATTATAAAGGTAGAGCATGGCAACATGAGAGCTTTTGGTCCATAACTAGGACGGATGCGAAAAAATATATATATGATAATGATAAATATATAAATAGATATATAAATAGTATAAAATAAATAAATAAAATAAAATTAAACTTATAATAATACAAATATAACAAATAAAATAAATTCATAGGTATAGTTAAATAATAAACAAACAGATAAATAGTAAATAGTAATAAATTGAAAGATAAATAATGATAAATGAAAATCGAGCAAATAATAAACAGACAAAGAATAACAAACAAACAAACAATTAATATAAAATAAATGGCACTCATTAGAGCATCTTGCTTAGATGTTTATCTAAACGAATCCTAAAACTTCGAACTGAACTGCATTGCACTGCTTTTACAGGAAGTTAATTCCATTAATTAACTACACGGTTGGCGAGGTTATTTCTACCCACTTTCAAATTAAATCTATTTCCTGACAGTTTGAGACCATTATTTCTTGTCAGATTCTCATTCAGTGTAGAAATTTTGTCTCTTTTAATATTGTCAATCCCCTTTAGAATCTTGAAGACCTGTATCAATATTCCTGCTGAAATATCTTATTGTTTAGATCATCTTTAGAATCACACTATATCGAACTCCATCTGCCCCTCCTAACGGATATTATATAAAAAAAAATAATTAAAATAGGTTCGATATGTATCCAATAATAAATTACATATTTTGTGATTGCGATGCTGTTTTTAAAGATATGTAATAATGTACTCCTTACTGCATGGTCCTAGACCTAGCAATGGAACACATGTCTTTTCAACAAATGTAATATGTCACAATTACCTTGTAGAGGGGATTCATATCTTTAGCCAGAAAACCAGGAAAGAGACTGTCTCGTATGGAAAGAAGTATTCGAAAATAATTTAACTCCACACTAAAGGAGGGAATGAGAGAGAGACCAAGCAAAAAAAAAAAAAAAAAAAGAGAGAGAGAGAGAGAGAGAGAGAGAGAGAGAGAGAGAGAGAGAGAGAGAGAGAGAGAGAGAGAGAGAGAGAGAGAGAGAGAGAGAGAGAGAGAGAGAGAGAGAGAGAGAGAGAGAGAGAGAGAGAGAGGTGATATATATATATATATATAAATATATATATATATATAAATATATATATATATATATATATATATATATATATATATATATATATATATATATATGGGGTGGGTGGGTGAATGGATTAGAGAGATGAGAGTGTGGGTGAAGGAAAAATAAGCGAAAATGGTACGGGAATGGGAATCCCCAGACAGCCAGCGGTATGACCTGTCCGTATCCCCGTCCTCGAGCGTATAATTGTAAGGTTCGAGCTGTTCGTAGACACCTTACTGAAGAAGACCGAGTCGGTCGAAACGTATAAGAAATAAAGGAGTTCCAGCTCATTTTCGCTTATTCTTCTTCCACCCACACTCTTATAATCATATATATATATATATGTATATATATATAAATATATATATATATATATATATATATATATATGTATATGTATATATGTATATATATATATATATGTATATATATATATGTATATATATGTATATATATATATATATATATATATATATATATAGAGAGAGAGAGAGAGAGAGAGAGAGAGAGAGAGAGAGACAGACAGACAGACAGACAGACAGACAGTTAGACAGACATACATACATATGGACAAACAAGCATAATGGCAGACAGACAGACATACAGAGACTGTAATGAAAAAATAGAAGAAGAGAAGGAGAGAGAGTTTAGAATCAAGGGAGACCAGATGGAGATAGAGTGGGGGAGGACAAGAGTGGCTATGAATGGGCACAAGATGATGAGGAATAAGATGTGAATGAAGGAAGGGGTGGTGATATAAGCTCTCCCAAGCACAAAGAATATAGAGATCTTAGCCACTTCCGACTCGAAGAGCCTACGAGAAGGCAAAGGAGAGAGCAAGGGAACAAGCGAGTGAGGGCGGGAGGACGTGAGGGAGAGAAGCGAGAGAAGAAGAAAACCAATATATGCGATCGGAAATGTACCGGCAGAAATGCATTATGAATAGGAATCTCAGCAAAAGCGGCAGCCGGGCAAAATGTGCCTGGGAAGAGATGAAAAATATATCTGCACATATATCTATAAATGTAAGTATATATATATATATATATAATATATATATATATATATATATATATATATATATATTATGTATGTATATATATACATATATATATATATGTATATATGTATACATATATATATATAACATATATACTTATATATGTATAATATATATAATATATATATATATATATATATATATATACTTATATATGTATATATATATACTGTATATATATATATATATATATATATATATATATATATATATATATATGCACGAGAAAACGACAGAACATAATGTAACTGTTTAGCTTTTGTAGATTACGAGAAGGCCTTTGACTTGGTAGAACAAATAGCAATACTAAACATGCTACGCAAGCAGGGTACAAACAAACAAATCGTAAGAGTTTTAGAATAGATTTATGCAAAATGTGCCGCTATAACTCGACTACATATAGATACAGAAAATATCAAAATTGAGAAAGGAGTACGGC
>NC_134778.1:24031858-24034358 GCF_046742065.1 Oratosquilla oratoria | reverse complement strand
TCTGTTTCCTTTTTGTTTTTCTCTGGTATGTCGTATTTCCTTACTTCATATTCACTACTCTCAAATAGAATTTCTCTTTTTCTGACTCTGTTTTGTTCTCGGTTTTTTCCTTAGCTTCATGTCTTTTCTTTTTTTCCTCCTCTCTCTCATCTTTATTAATATTTCTTTTTATCCATACCTTTTTATATTGTTCACTTGCTGCTAGTTTCCCTGTTTTTACTAAGATATTCTCTGCCGTCGTTTGTGACCTGAATTTAATCTTAATTGGTCTGGTCTTATCTGTACTATACTTCCCGAGTCTATACATCTCTTCAATTTGTTTCATGATTTCAGGTTCATCTTCCTGAACTAATTCTAGTAAACTGCTTACTTTTTCTTTTTCCTCATCGATTCTTGTGGTTCTATTTAGGTTATATTTCTCTTCCATTCCTAATATAATTATACATTTCTTTTTATCTGCTAAGTCTCTTACTATATTCTCCTTCTGTCTCATCACTTTAATAACTGAGTCTTCAGTTTGTTCTTTCATTTGCTGTTTAATTATGTCAGTAAATGCAACTCTACTTTTTTCTTGTATTATTTTCCAACCCTGTGCTACTTTTGATATGGCCTCTTTATTGTCTTTATTATTCCTCTTTAATTCCTCATTCTCCTCTTTTACTTCTTTTAACTGTCTTTTTAATTCTTCTATTTCATTAGTTAAGTTTTTGTTCACCTTCTCTAGTTCTTTCAATTTTTCAACTCTCTGCGCAATCTTTGCTATATTACTGAACCTATTATCCCACTGTTCGGTCATTTGTTCAAGTTTTTCCTCTAGTCTTGCTAATCGGGAGAGGTTGGTATCCTCCCCCCCCTCATTAAATCCCTGGAAATTATTATCTTCACCTTCCATTGTGCTGCTCTTATCTATATTCCTAATCTTTACATTTTTGTTAATCCCTTCTTCAAAATCCCCAGTCCTTCGTTTGTTTACAAGACGCCTGGCCTCCTGGACCAAGTCCTCTCCTTCCTCATTTCCTTCCATTTCCCTCAGTAATCACTCTCCTTCTTCTTTTTTATCACCTTCCCACTACGCCACGAGCTTTTCCCTTCCCTATAAATACAATAAGGTACTTCCTTGACGTTGAGATCCGCGTAGATTTAGCTTTTTCTTCGGAACTCCAATTCTCGCCGTCCATCCGACGAAAGTGTGTGTGTGTGTGTGTGTGTGTGAGTGTGTGCAAAGGCTCAATATTCTGGTACAAATGAGGGTCTGGATGAGCTTTGAAAATGGACATCTACACGCTACCCATTTTACAGAACCCATATATGCTCCCGTTGAAAGTACATACATACACAAAGAAACTACAACCAGCACTTCCCTGCTACTACATATACACATTGCATAAATATTGGTCTTCTTTTTATCTATTTACACGTGTCACGGTATGTTTTGGAGAAAGTGAACCCTATTTTGTTCTCCACTGATCTGGGGATGTCCAAAGTATTGTTTGGTATGACAATGAAACAGTTACACAATAGTATATATAAATTAAAAATAGATGGTATGAACAGGAGGTCAGGTAGAAGAGGAATATTGGTTGATTATGGAAAAATAAAACGTGTTGTTAACTGGAGAGTAGTTATGAATTAATAATAAAGTGACGCGGCCCGATTGAATATCCTCTTATGTGCTCCATGTATTTCTTTTTAATGGATGATAAAGGAGGGTCGAGCAATGGGCGGGGTTTATTGATGAGTTTCATCCAATAGAAGCTACGGTAAAAGGCAAATGTAAAATAGGTGAATGATGGGTGTATGCCTTGGCTGGGCCACTCCCCTTAAAAAAAGGAAAGGGTTTTTTGGTTTATGTATATGTATTAAGTCAAGCAGCGAAAGTTATAGTGGCAAAAAAAAAAGTGATAACAGCCTCATAGTAAATACACTTATTACAGAAATGGATGGGGAAGCTGTACGGTTATAGAAATAGCTAAAAAAAAAGGAGAGAGAGAAATAGAAGAATGAAAATGAAAATATGAAGAATAACGAGGGAAAAAATTATTGTCCTTCCTAACAGCGGTTACATGTTTTCTCATATTCCTTTCACCTTTTTATAAGGTTTTTAAGCCTTTCTTTTTCTTTTTTCTCTCTACCCTCCTCTTCTTTGTCACCACCTCTCTCTCTCTCTCTCTCTCTCTCTCTCTCTCTCTCTCTCTCTCTCTCTCTCTCTCTCTCTCTCTCTCTCTCACTCTCTCTCTCTCTCTCTCTCTCTCTCTCTCTCTCTCTCTCTCTTTCTCTCTCTCTCTCTCTCTCTCTCTCTCTCTCTCTCTCTCTCTCTCTCTCTCTCTCTCTCTCTCTCTCTCTCTCTCTCTCTCTCTCTCTCTCTCTCTCTCTCTCTCTCTCTCTCTCTCTCTCTCTCTCTCTCTCTCTCTTATTTTGCTTTGCATATTTTTCTATTCTCCAACTTGTTATTCTTTCCTATACACCTGAATTTTTTATTACTACCTATTTAATTTTTTAA
>NC_134778.1:24021858-24024358 GCF_046742065.1 Oratosquilla oratoria | reverse complement strand
AAGTTGAACAGCCAGGGCGACATAACGCATCCTTGACGAAGTCCCACCTTTACTTCAAACCACTCACTCTCTCCATTTCCAATCCTAACACATGCTCTACTACTCACATAAAAACTCTTGACAGCTCCCAAAAGCTTTCCTCCTATCCCATAAATCTGCATAACCTCCCACAGTGCCTTTCTGTCTACCCTATCATAAGCCTTTTCCAGATCCATGAAAGCCCAAAAAACATCCTTCCCCTTTCCTATAGCTTTCTCACATATCTGTCTTACCACAAAGATCTGATCTACACAACCTCTACCCGTCCTAAATCCACACTGTTCCTCACCAATTACTCCTTCTGTTCCTCTCCTAATCCTCTCAATTAAGATTCTCCCATAAGCCTTCCCTACTACACTCAACAGGCTAATCCCTCTGAAATTACTACATTCACACTTGTCCCCTTTTCCCTTGTAAAGAGGAACTATACAGGCACTACTCCAGTCCTCCGGTACTCTACCCTCTCTCCAGCAAACATTAAATAATCTCACCAACCAGTCCACCATCACTGAACCTCCCTTTTTCAGACATTCTGCATGACATCCATCCAGACCAGGTGCCTTACCTGCTTTCATCATCTTTACAACTGCCTTCACCTCATCCTTCCGTATTTCTCCTCCATTCTCCTCACTCATCACTCTCATTTTCTTCGTATTTCCCACTGCAGCTATCTTTCCTTCCCTATCCTCCTTCACATTCAGCAACTCCCTAAAATATTCTGCCCATCTTCCCCTCACTGCCATCTCTTCCATTATCAACTCTCCATCTGTACCTTTTACCTTTTCTTCCCTACTTGATTCGCCTCCTCTTCCTCTCTTAATTTCTTTCCAAAACATCTTTTTATTACTTTCAAAATTTTCTGTCATACTCCTACCCCATTTCACATCTGCTCTCCTCTTTGCCTCCTTTACCTTTTGCTTTACTTCTCTTTTCTTTTCTTTGTACGTCTCATATGACTCCCCTGTCCTCTTTTGTAACCAATCTGTGAATGCTCGCTTCTTCTCTTCTACAACCTTCTTTGTTTCCTCATCCCACCATTCACTACCCTTTCTTCTATTTCCTCCTGTCCTTCTTGTTCCACACACCATCCTTGCACACTTTAAGACTCCCTCCTTGAACCATCCCCATTCCTCCTCCACACCCATCTCTGCTCTATCCTTTACTCCCTCCCACTCCTCCTTCAGCTTCTTTTCGTACTCCTTCTCCTTTTCCTTTTCATTCAAGGAGTTCACTCTAAGAACCTCCCTACCTTTTGTCCCTTTCCTCCTTCTCCATCTATCCTCCACTCTCAACTTACCTTCCACCAAAAAATGATCTGATATTCCCCCACCCTCTCCCCTTAGCACATGTACATCCTTAACTCTTCCTATCATAATCCTATTTACCACTACATAATCCATTAGCGCTCTATCTACCACCCTTCCCTCCACCACCCTCTCCCATGTGTACTTATGCTTGACTTTCTTCCGAAACACTGTATTTGCTATCATCAACTCTCTTTCTAGACACATTTCCACCATCAACTCTCCACTACGATTCTTTCCTGGAACTCCACACTTCCCAACCACTCCATCGATTGGACCATTTCCCACTCTAGCATTAAGGTCTCCCAGTACTATTACATTGACATTTCTTCCTAAACCCTCTATGCACTCATTTAAATCTATCCAAAAGGCCTCCCTTTCTTCCATGCTCTTCTCACTGCCCGGCCCATATGCACTTACAAAGACCCACATCTCCTTTCCCAGTTTCACCTTCATCCACATTATCCTTGAGGAAACCTCCTTCCACTCCACTACCCCTTTACCTATCTCCTCACTTACTAGCATAGCCACCCCTTCCCTCCCTCGCCCTCTCTTCACTCCTGATAACCTCCCACTTACACTCCCAAACATACATAATAATAATAATAATAATAATAATAATAATAATAATAATAATAATAATAATAATAATAATAATAATAATAGTAATAATGATAATAATAATAATAATAATAATAATAATAATAATAATAATAATAATAATAATAATAATAATAATAATAATAATAATAATAATAATAATAATAATAATAATAATAATAATAATAATAATAATAATAATAATAATAATAATAATAATAATAATAATAATAATAATAATAATAATAATAATAATAATAATAATAATAATAATAATAATAATAATAATAATAATAATAATGATAATAATAATAATAAAATAATAATAATAATAATAATAATAATAATAATAATAATAATAATAATAATAATAATAATAATAATAATAATAATAATAATAATAATAATAATAATAATAATAATAATAATAATAATAATAATAACAATAATAATAATAATGATAATAATGATAATAATAATAATAATAATAATAATAATAATAATAATAATAATAATAATAATAATAATAATAATAATAATAATAATAATAATAATAA
>NC_134778.1:23994358-24004358 GCF_046742065.1 Oratosquilla oratoria | reverse complement strand
CTTGCCATGTCATTTTTTATGCACTTACAGCGCAACAGGTTTGTCTTACACTAGAACCATTGTCTGCAAATTATTATGAAATATATCTATCTATCTGTGTGATGATTTATCTATATACACCTATACATTCGTTGTTTATTTATCGATTTATTCATTTATTTATTTGATTATGTTTTCATTTATATATTTATTACTTATTAATTTTCACTGATCTACTTATTTATCTACTTATTTGTGGATTTATCTATGTACAGTACGTATGTAGATGTATATACCAATATATTTTCATTATCTATTTTTGTATTATTTCTCTATATAATGTTTGTACTTACTTATATACTAATCTATTCTTCTATCCATTCAACTATATCGTTACTAATTAATTAGATATATTCAAGTATTTTCTTTCAAATAGTGAAAACGGTTACAATGTTACAATTTCATTTTGTTAATCTTTTATTCAAATAATGTAGTGTGCTCCTCACGCTGGTTGATTTATCATTTCATACGTCAACTTGTAACGAAGATTCTATTTTGAGGTGCTGAATACTTTTCCAAGTAAAATTGTTCGGCCAGTTTTCCAACTCAAAAAGAAAAAGAACGAAAAAATGAAAAAAGATACATCTGACATGCTGATGACACTGTGGAAAGTTTTTTATTTTGAAATAATTATCTTTCAAAATTATGGATCTTAAAATTTCGTTCAAGATTTTTACTTACTAGGGGGAATGACCTTGAAACGATATCTAGTGATTCGGTGATTCTCTCCTTCCCTTGATGGTGTAACATGTAAGGGATGGTTAATAGCTATGGCAAGACTATTCTTGTTTCCTTACATCACCTCACTCGCATATAGAAGATTTCCATTAATGCTTTTATTGTAATTATTACAATTATTACTATTTTTCATATTATAACTACTGTTACTAACTATAGAAATAATAATAACAGTAGCAATATTAATAATAACAATAATGATAATAGTAATGATAATAATGATAATAATAATGATAAAAATGATAATAAAAATGATAATAAAAATGATAATAAAAATGATAATACAAATGATAATATAAATGATAATAAAAATGATAATAAAATAATAATTAAAATGATAATAAAATGATATAAATATTGATAATAAAATAATAACAAAAAGATAAAAAATTATAGTAAAACTATAATAAAATTATAATAAAATGGTAATAAAATGATAATAAAATGATAACAAAATGATAATAAAATGATAATAAAATGATAATAAAATGATAATGATAATGATAATGATAATGATAATAGTAATAATGATAATAATAATGATAATAATAATGAAAATAATAATGAAAATAATAATGACAATAATAACGACAATAATAACGATAATGAAAATGATAATGATAATGATAATGATAATGATAATGATAATGATAATGATAATGATAATGATAATGATAATGATGATATGATATTGATATTGATATTGATAATGATAATGATAATGATATTGATATTGATAATGATAATAATAATGATCATCATAATCATGATAATGATAATAATAATGATAATGATGACAATGATGATAATGATAATAATGATAATCATAATCATAATAATGATAATGATAATAATGATCATAATCATAATCATAATCATGATAATGATAATAATAATGATAATGATAATGATAATAATAATGATAATGATAATGATAATGATAATAATGACAATAATAATGATAATAATTATAGTAATGGTAATAATAATGATAATAATGATAATAATAATGATAATAATGATAATGATAATAATGATAATAATGGTAATAATAATGATAATGGTAACAATGATGATAATGATAATAATGATAGTTATGATTATAATAATGATGATAATGATAATAATAATGATGATAATAATGATATTATTGATAATAATGATGACAATACTGATGATAATAATGATGATAATAATAATAATAATGATAATAATAATGATAATGATAAAGATAATAATAATGATATTAATAATAATGATAATAATAATTATATTAATAATAATGATAATAATGATAATGATAATGATAATAATAATAATAATAATAATAATAATAATAATAATAATAATAATAATAATAATAATAATAATAATAATAATAATAATAATAATAATAATAATAATAATAATAATAATAATAATAATAATAATGATAATAATGATGATAATGATAATGATAATAATAATAATAATGATGATATTGATGATAATAATAATGATAATAATAATGATGATGATAATAATGATGATAATAATAATGATGATAATAATGATGATAAAAATGATGATAATAATGATAATAATGATGATGATAATAATGATAATAATAATGATGATAACAATAATGATGGTAATAATAATGATAATAATGATGCTAATCATAATGATGATGATAATAATAATGATGATAATAATGATGACAATAATGATGATGATAATAATGATGATGATGATAATGATGATATTAATGATGATGATAATAATGATGATGATAATATTGATGATAACAATAATGATGATAATAATGCTGATAATGATAATGATGATAATAATAATGATAATAATAATGATGATAATAATAATGATGATAATAATGATGATAATAATGATAATGATAATAATGATGATAATAATGATGATAATAATATTGATGATGATAATAATACATACATACATACATATACCAAGGCTTTTCCCCCCTTAAAAGGGGGGTAGCCAAAAAGAAAAAGGCACAAAAACATTCCCACCCATTCCATCCCTGCATACACTCCACACCCCTACACCCTCCCTCCCATCTTAGCACCTCCTGAATGACGGGTCATCCCTGCACCTTGTCCACTGCCCTGGGTCAGAAGCAGTGTCGCAAGACACAGCACATCCACAGCAAGGCCGCTTCATTAAATCGGCGACCCCCCCTCTCCGTCCGCCCATTGCATAAAATGAGAGGACGGGGAGAAATCCCTTCGGACTGCGTCAAAATTTGCTCACCCCTCATCCACCCGCCCATTCCACCTCATGCAATCACAACATCATCCATATACAACCATTCTCCATTCACCCCTGTCTTCTGTCCTCTCCCGTCCTTCCTCAACCGACATTCCCCTCTTCCCCAAAGCCCCCTTCACCCCATCCATCCACCTCATTCTAGGACGTCCCCTCATCTTCACTCCCTCCACATCTGCCTTCCACATCTCTTTTACTAGTCTTTCTTCACTCATTTTTTCCATGTGTCCAAACCATCCTAATATTATTTCATCAACCCTATCTCCCAGCTCCTTTTCCACCCCTGTTCTCCTCCTCACCTCCTCATTTCTCACTCTATCTAGCCTAGTAACCCTCATCATACTTCTCAGACACCTCATCTCAAACACATTCAAACTCCTTCTCTCTTCTTCTCTTATGTTCCATGTTTCTGCCCCATACAGTGCTGTTGGCACAATCACTCCTTCATACAGTCTCCTCTTAGCATCCATTCCGAAATGTCTATTCCTCATTACACTCTTTAATCCACCAAGGCATTTACTCGCTTCTCTCAATCTACATTCTACCTCCACCTTCACTCCACCTTTCCCTGCCACATTTGCACCTCCAGTCGCTCTCCCTTAATGCTCACTTCCAGTCTACTGCCACTTTCACCCCTTGTACATCTCATCATCTTACTTTTACCCACATTTATCTTTAGCTTTCTTCTATCACATACTCTCTCAAACACTGCCACCAACTTCCTCAATCCCTCCTCCGATCCTGCCACAAGCGCAGTGTCGTCCATAAACAACAGCTGGCTCACCTCCCACTTTTCTCCATTTTCTTTAACCATCTCTAATCCCTTGCCCACCACCCTTGCATTTACCTCTCGCACCACCCCATCCATGTATAAGTTGAACAGCCAGGGGGACATAACCCATCCTTGACGAAGTCCCACTTTTACCTCAAACCACTCACTCTCTCCATTTCCAATCCTGACACAAGCTCTACCACTCTCATAAAAACTCTTGACAGCTCCCAGAAGTTTTCCTCCTATCCCGTATATCTGCATAATGATAATAATGATGATGATAATAATGATATAATGATGATAACAATAATGATGATAATAAAAATGACGATAAGATAATAATGATAATAATAATAATGATAATTATTATAATATTAATAATAATAATAATGATAATAATAATAATGATAATAATGATAATAATGATAATAATGATAATAATAATGATGATAATAATAATAATGATAATTTTTTTTTCAAAGGTTTTTCAAGTGATTTATAGGTTTTTTGGTGCGCTGAATCCAAAAATGCCATCCGTTTCCTTGGATCAGGTCTAGTTTTTGAGATATGAGAAGTGCAACTTTTGGGCCTTGTATAGTACTAAGTATAAGGAAAACGAGGCTGCAGGTATACCCTATTCTTATTTTTTTTTTTGGCATAAAAATTATACTGTAGCACCCCGAAACTGATACTGAAACCTAGATATTAGATATACCAAGGCTTTTTCCCCCTTACCAGGGGGGGTAGCCAAAAAGGACAAGGCACAAAAACATGCCCACCCATTTCATCCCCGAAAATACTCTACACCCCTCCACCCTCCCTCCCATCTTAGCACCTCCTAGATGACGGGTGATCCCTGCACCATGTCCACTGCCCTGGGTCAGAAGCAGTGTCGCAGGACACAGCACATCCACAGCAAGGCCGCTTCATCAAATCGGCGACCCCCCCTCTCCGTCCCCCCATATAAAGGAGAGGACTGGGAGAAATCCCTTCGGGCTGCGTCAAAAATTTTTGCTCACACACACTACCTCACCCCCATTCCCCCGTCCAATCCACCTCATGCATCACAACATTTTCCATATACAACCGTTCTCCATTCACCCCTGTCTTCTGTCCTCTCCCGTCCTTCCTCAACCGACATTCCCCTCTTCCCCAAAGCCCCCTTCACCCCATCCATCCATCTCATCCTAGGGCGTCCCCTCATGTTCACTCCCTCCACATCTGCCTTCCATACCTCCTTTACTAGTCTTTCTTCACTCATTTTTTCCATGTGTCCAAACCATCCTAATACTCTTTCATCCACCCTATCTCCCAGCTCCCTTTCCACCCTAATGATGTTTTTGTTTACTTTCAGGAAACTGAAACCGAAACTGAAACTGAAACTGCATTGACAAACTGCATTGACAACACTGAAACTGAAAATGGTTTAGAAAAGTGTGATCTCCAATCAATGTGACTGATTTTATAATAATCTGTGCTTTTTACAAGAATCTGTGCTTCTTGTGTTTCTATTTTGAACACGTATCTTAGATTGACAGAAAATGGAACGCAAATGCACAAATCATCCTGATAGGTTCTGCTACATATGTGGTAATGTGATTCTTCCTCGTCGACTAGCAAATATAACTGATTTTGTGAAGAAGGCATATCATGCTTACTTTGGAGTTAAGCTTGGGGACCAGGACAAGCCATTTGCACCCCATGTTAGCTGCAAAACATGTGTCGAGAACTTGCGTGATTGGAGAAATAAAAAAAGGAAGAGTATGCCATTCGCTGTTCCAATGGTTTGGAGAGAGGGTAAAGATCATGTGTCAGACTGCTATTTCTGCATGACTAATCTTAAAGGAGTCAACCGTAAGAACAAGCATTGTATTCAGTATCCTAATGTTCCGTCTGCCATACGACCAGTCCCTCATGGTCCAGGCCTGCCCGTTCCCGAGCCAGATGTTGCAATGGAATCTAGCTCTGAATCGGAATCTGATAACGCACTAGACAGGGCAGAGGGTGGAGAATACATGCCAGAAGAGAATGACCGGCCAGTGCCTCTAACACAAGCAGATCTCAATGACCTGACACGGGATCTAAACCTATCAAAGGAATCAGCACAGCTTCTGGGTTCTCGTCTTTGTGAGAAAAATTTGCTAGCACCTGAGACAACATTCTTTTGGTACCGAGAGCGTGAAAGAGAATTTAGACAGTTCTTCACAACCCAGAAGGACTCGTCATTAGATTACTGCAACAACATTGCTGGTTTGATTCAATCAATGGGGCTGGACTATGTTGCTACTGAATGGAGACTGTTCATCGACTTTTCCAGCAGAAGTCTCAAGGCAGTCCTCCTTCACAACGGAAATAAATACTCTTCAATTCCAATCGGTCATTCGGTGCAAATGAAAGAAACTCATGACAACATGGATCAACTACTGTCTGCTCTGAACTACAATGACCATGGTTGGTTGATCTGTGGAGATCTTAAGGTAGTTGGATTGGTTTTGGGACTACAGGGTGGGTACACAAAGTATCCATGCTTTTTGTGTTTGTGGGATAGTCGGGCTGATGATCAACATTTTGTCAGACAAGAATGGCCACCACGACAACGTTTGGAACCTGGTTCACACAATGTTCAGGCTCGTTCTCTTGTTGAACCAAACAAGGTCTTACTCCCACCTTTACATATCAAACTGGGAGTGATGAAGTACTTTGTGAAGGCTATGGACAAGGATGGCATGGGATTTACTTTTCTTCAGCAGAAGTTTCCTCGGATCAGTCTGGAAAAGCTTAAGGCTGGCATCTTTGATGGGCCTCAGATAAGGGAACTTATGAAGGACTCAATGTTTGACGATGCACTGAATGCAGCTGAGCTGTCCGTTTGGTGGTCGCTTAAGTCAGTGATAAGAAACTTTCCAGGAAATAACCGAAGTGCAGAATACGAGAAAGAAGTCGATGAGCTCTTGAACAGCTATCAAAAATTAGGGGCTCGCATGTCAGTCAAAATGCACTTTCTACGGTCCCACTTAGACTATTTCCCTCAGAACTGTGGTGACTTCAGTGAGAAACAGGGAGAACGTTTCCACCAGGATATTCGTGTCATGGAAGAACGCTACCAAGGCCGGTGGGATGTGAACTTTCTTGCGGACTACTGTTGGTGTTTGAAACGAGACGTGGTGGCTGCCCAACACAGGAGAAAGTCACTGAAAAGGCTCTTCATCCATAATTAGATTTTCTGTAATATATCCTCTTTATCTTCTGAACTATGCAAGAAAAAATTATTTCTTTTGTCAAGAATTTTTTCTCCAAAATTAAAGGGAATAAATAGCACTAAATGGCGTTTTTAATTATTTTTACCGCCTCGTATCTCAAAAACGTGACCTGATTGAACAAAATTAGTGTGATTTTTAGATTCTGCATAGCAAATTACCCTAGAATGAGTTATCAGATGCTTTACCTTTGAAACTTCGCAGGCCAGTGTAATAATAATCTAAATCACTGACCTGTCTGTTGAGCTCTCGCCCTCAAATGACCTGACCCAAGCTATGCATATTACCCTCCGTGACCCGAACTCTAGTCATGACCTGACCTCCGGTCATGCACCGAGACTCGACAATGTCCAAAATGTTCGCATGACATTTCATATTCAATTTCGAATAGGTTTTACATTGTCAAAATTTGCTCTTCTGAAGTCTGGTAATTGGACGTTATTCGTACTTTTTAATTCTTCCCAAATAATATCAAATATTATTTCCTGGTGATTACTAGAGCCTAGACTATCTCCCATCTTTACGTTACTCATTAGGTGGTTATTATTAGTTAAAACTAAGTCCAGAGTATTTACTCCTCTCGTGGGACCGGTAATCACTTATTTTAGGAAATTATCCTGCACCATATCTAGGAATTTCTTTGTTTCCTGATCTCCTATTAAAGTTTCCCAGTCAATGTTTCTGTAATGATATATACTTTACCTCGCAGCAAATCAATTTTGTTAATCATGCTTCTGCTATTTGGATAGTAAACTTTAAATTTATCTTCCCTCCACCTGCTTTGGTGATTCTTTTCACAGTCCCTCTCTAAGTTGTCTATATTGCCTAAACTATGTTCCGATACTTCCCCCCCTACTCCCACGTAATCTATCCGAAAACAAAAAACTGTAGGATGCATACTTCTTGCTTAGGGATTCAGCAAGGAGCCGAAATTCTCTGGGCGACAAATGCAACCCGTTCCTTGTATATAGATGGTTTCTACCGTAAAAGCGGCCCCATTTACCAACAAATGGCCATCCATTGGCCTTACAATGTTTTGCCAGCCTGCAATTCATTGCAATAGCCCTGGAATGCCACATGCCTCCAACTCTACGCCTCGGAAGGATTCCACATACAACAGGAACACCTACCCTATTTCTAATCTTGTCTAGCGCATCCCAGAACCGCGCAAACAATTCCTCACTCCCTAACTTACCTATATCACTGCCCCCGGCACTTAAGCAAACTACAGGGTCCTCACCTTCCCCTACTAAACACTCTTCAATCCTATCTCTAACATATCCTATCCCCGCGCCGGGGAAATACACCTGCGTCCTATGTTTCATTTCTTTATCGCAGAAAGCCCTGTCTAAGTACCTCACTTGACTGTCTCCTACAACCAAAATCTTACCTGTGGGCAGGGATCCAGCGTCTGCCCTTCCCCTCTTCTCTTGAGCTTCATTTGCTTCCTCTTCTTGTAGATTCGCTAGAACTTGAAACGAGTTCTTGCAAGCGAGCGGGGCTGGTGAGGACTTTTTTCCACTAATCCGAATCTTGTTTTTCATCGTTTTCCACCCATAGCTAGTTTTGTCTTCCGTATTTTGGGCCTTCGAGCGCAGAACTCCATTTTCCTCTTTAAGTCACTTAACAGCATCCTCCAAGGCTTCAGTTCTAGCAAGTAGAGATTGTACCTCATCGGCGCTGAACACGGTAACACAACCACTCGCCATATCACTAATTGAAGCAGCTACCCGGATGACCTGCCCTGAGTGACCACTATTGCTCAACTCACGACTACTGCTGTGTGTGTGTGTGTGTGTGTGTGTGTGTGTGTGTGTGTGTGTGTGTGTGTGTGTGTGTGTGTGTGTGTGTGTGTGTGTGTGTGTGTGTGTGTGTGTGTGTGTGTGTGTGTGTGTGTGTGTGTGTGTGTGTGTGTGTGTGTGTGTGTGTGTGTGTGTGTGTGTGTGTGTGTGTGTGTGTGTGTGTGTGTGTGTGTGTGTGTGTGTGTGTGTGTGTGTGTGTATGTGCGAGCGTGTTTCAATGTTTATTATTTTTTTCTAATGTAAATTAATATAGGATAATTATCAAATTACAAAGATTAATAAAGCCGTCGATGAGAAGAAGATAAATACATAGAATTAAAGGAAACGTATAGGTTAGTACGGAATATACCATTGTAGAGGGTGTAACGTTTCTGCTATCGGAGGAACACTACGGAACTCGGCAAAATAATTTGGCTGCAGCCTGAATGAAAGGAAAAGTCCCATCCATCACAGTAGTGATTGAAGTGTTAATGAAGGGTAGTTATGATGATTACTAACCATGCTCTCATCATGGCATCTGTTGCAATAGCCATGCCATCCACTCATTCGTATGGCTCGAGATTGCACCATTTTCTTCTTTCTTCTGTTTTGGGGATTTTGAATTGACACAGTTCTCCAGCATTGAACAATGTAAATGAAGAATTATTTATTAAGTGGTTTAACGATACATTTCTTTATATAGTTTTTCGTTAATCAAATTATCAAGTAATTGTTTTATTTATTTATATATTTTGTTATCTATTTGCTTATTCATCATGATTGAACTTATGTGCTTATTTGTTTTTGTCTATTTTTATTTACTCATTTCTTTACTCATTTCTTTACTCATTTCTTTACTCATTTCTTTACTCATGTCTTTACTCATGTCTTTACTCATGTCTTTACTCATGTCTTTACTCATGCCTTTACTCATGTCTTTATTCCTGACCGGTTTCGCTCTATGATTCTTCAGAGGAATGTGACTCTGGAGTGAAGCTGGTGGTATACATAGTCCTTGGAGGTGGATTCCGTTTGGTTGTACAATGGTTTATAATTTTTTATACAATGAACAATAGTTATAATACAGTATGCAATAAGTTTTGTGATGTTATTATAAAACAACTCTGGTG
>NC_134778.1:23976858-23989358 GCF_046742065.1 Oratosquilla oratoria | reverse complement strand
GCTTTCCCTAACTGGCCATTCCTTCTGAATCCAGTGTCTGTCTTTGGCTCTGCTGTTCCAGAGGCAGATAAAGCAAGGAAATTTTGTATACCCACCTTGCTGTCCTAGCAAAAAATTGACCATTTTTAGATCAACACAGATGATCCATTTGTGTTCTTCATATTTGAGTAGCTCCAAAACCGTTTTGATGTGTTCATATTTTTCTTTCAGGTGTACTGAGTGTCCTATGGGTATTGCGCCAAAGATGTTGCCTATATGTAATAAAACATACTTCAGACTCCGCTTAGAGCTATCTATAAAGAGGCGCCACTCTTTCGGATCATAACCTGGAGCTCCCATCGCGGTGACTAATCCAGGAATATCACAACAGTAGACGAAGTCAAATTTAGAATCAAATAACTGTAAGAGGTTCTTTTCTCTGTTGCGAAAGAATGTTACCTTTGTGTATATTTTCAGCAAGTTTTTATCTTTTAACCGTGAAGCCAACAATTCTGACAGCTTTTTAGACAGACACAGATCTCGAACTAAGTCATTGAGTTCTGCTTGGCTAAATGTTTCCGGTTCTGTTGATATACCTGCAAAATCTAAGTCATTTCTGTTAGTTGACTCCTCTGTGACCTCAGTGTCACATTCACTGTCAGATTCAACAGAAGCAAGTTGAGTGAAGATAGGCTTTGGAACATCATCTGAATGGGGCACAGGCCTGATTGCTGAATCTAGACTAGGGTATGTGATAAGATGACGAGTTTTACTAGTGAAACCAGCAACACGAGTCACGCAAAAGTAACAGTCTGTGACATGGTCCCGTGGCTCACGCCATATCATCGGAATACCGAATGTTATTTTGTCTTTTCCTTTAGTCCATTGACGCAAGTTTTCTTCGCAGGAATGACATACCTTATGCGGTGCCCATGGTTGGTCTTGATCTCCAAGTTTCACTTTAAAGTAGCAAAAGTAAGCTCTCTTCACAAATTCACCAATGTTCCTTCTTTGCTTTGGAGCTGTCAATGCACCACAAATGTAGCAGAATGAATCCGGGCACGTCACACATTTCCTTCTACTTGCTATAGAGGCCATGTTTCCTTTGATTGAAGTCAACACTGTTTATAGAATGATCACACCTGGAAAAGAAATATATATTTTTTTTTAATGAAATAAAATAATAATGCGCACACAAATCTATATTTGACGCACTGATGTAATTAAGAATAGTATTTGATGAATGTAAACTAATATGCTTATTACCTCCCTTTGCTATTTTCAGAACATGTCACCTGATATGTAAATTGCCGCGTACCATCAAAACTAGACCTGATCTGCACAAACGAATGCCATTTTCAGAATCTGTGACCTCAAATCTACCAGAATCAAGTGTCAGAACTCATGCAACCGAAAGTGTGTTCCCCAGTGTAATAATGTAACTAACAAATAAAATACATAAATAAATGCATAAGTATAGTTAAATAATAAACAAACAGGTAAATAGTAAATAACAATAAATTGACATATAACTAATAATAAATTAAAATCAGACAGACAAATGATAACAAAACAAAAACAAATAGTATGATAAATTATAATCATTACAGCATCTTACTTAGGTATTTATCTAAATGATTCTTAAAGCTTCGAACTGAACTACATTGCACTACTTGTGCAGGAAGTTTATTCCATTCATTAACTACACGGTTGGCAAAGTTGTTTCTACCTACTTCCAAATTGAATCTATTTCCGGACAGTTTGAGACCATTGTTTCTTGTCTGATTCTCATTCAATGTGAAAAAAAAATTTACTTTTGATGTTGTCAATTCCCTTTAAAATCTTAAAGACCTGTATCAAAACACCTCTGAGTCTACGCTTTTTTAGGGAAAACAGATTCATGTGCTTAAGTCGATTTTCGTATAATTTATTTTTTATATTTGGAATCCGTTTTGTGGCTCGCCGTTGTACTTTTTCCAGTCTGTCAATGTCTTTAATGAGATTCGGTGACCATACGGAAACAGCATATTCCAAATGTGGACGAACTAACGATTTATATAGCTTGTTAATGAGTGATGGACTTTTGAAATCAAAAGATCGCGCAATCAGTCCCAGAATCTTACTTGCTTTCTCAGAGGCTGAAATACACTGCTTGGATGATTTGAGGTCATTACTGATCATTACGCCGAGATCTTTTTCACTATCCACTTTTGTTAACGAATATCCAAATAACTTGTAATCGTACTTACTGTTATTTTTACCTATGTGCATTACCTTGCATTTACTTGTGTTAAATTTCATTAGCCACTTTTCAGACCATTGCTGTAATTTATCTAAATCTTCTTGAATATCTAATTGGTTTGAGTGATCATTTGCCACTCCGCACAGTTTTGTATCATCAGCAAATTTGGAAACAGTAGATTTTAGTCCATGGTCTATATCATTTATATATACTATGAATAGAAGTGGCCCAAGAACGGAACCCTGAGGAAATCCACTTGCAACACTTTTCCATCCAGAAGTTTTCCATTTAAAACAACTCTCTGTTTTCGACCATTCAACCAATTACTAATCCAACCTAATAGGCTACCACTTATTCCATGCAAAGCTAATTTAGTAAGTAGTCTTTCGTGTGGGACGGTATCAAAAGCTTTTGCAAAGTCTAGATATACTAAATCTATATTGTTTCTTTTGTCATAATTCGAGATAACTGTGTTGTAGAATTCGAGTTAGTCACGCAAGAACGTTTCCGTCTGAAACCATGCTGGCTATCATTTATCAAACGGTTACTTTCTAAATGATGTTCGATAGCATCTCTGATGATGATGATGATGATGATGATGATGATGATGATGATGATGATGATCGTTATGGATATGATGATGATGATGATGGTGATCGTTATGGATATGATGATGATCGTTATGGATATGATGATGATGATGATGATGATGATGATGATGATGATGATGATGATGATGATGATGATGATGATGATGATGATGATGATGATGATGATGATGATGATGATGATGATCGTTATGGAAATGATGATAATGATGATGATGATGATCGTTATGGATGTGATGATGATGATGATGATGATGATGATGATGATGATGATGATGATGATGATGATGATGATGATGATGATGATGATGATGATGATGATGATGATGATGATGATGATGATGATGATGATGATGATGATGATGATGATGATGATGATGATGATCGTTATGGATATGATGATGATGGTGATCGTTATGGATATGATGATGATGGTGATCGTTATGGATATGATGATGATGGTGATCGTTATGGATATGATGATGATGATGATGGTGATCGTTATGGATATGATGATGATGATGATGATGATGATGATGATGATGATGATGATGATGATGATGATGATGATGATGATGATGATGATGATGATGATGATGATGATGATGATGATGATGATGATGATGATGATGATGATGATGATGATGATGATGATGATGATGATGATGATGATGATCGTTATGGATATGATGATGCTGATGATGGTGATCGTTATGGATATGATGATGATGATGATGATGATGATGATGATGATGATGATGATGATGATGATGATGATGATGATGATGATGATGATCGTTATGGATATGATGATGATGATGATGATGATGATGATGATGATGATGATGATGATGATGATGATGATGATGATGATGATGATG
This sequence comes from Oratosquilla oratoria, assembly GCF_046742065.1. Classification (NCBI taxonomy): domain Eukaryota; kingdom Metazoa; phylum Arthropoda; class Malacostraca; order Stomatopoda; family Squillidae; genus Oratosquilla; species Oratosquilla oratoria. The sequence continues at coordinate 23,985,648 of NC_134778.1, read as the reverse complement.
ATGATGATGATGATGATGATGATGATGATGATGATGATGATGACGTCACAGTACGAGAAGATAGATATCAAGCATACGACGTCGCGTACTCCACAGTAGCAGCATCAAACTTATCCCGCCCCTTATATATGAGTGTGTGTATGTATATCTCGCCCCTTGCAAACCTTTCGACATAGTAGCTATTGACCTTTTTGAGCTACCATTCACCCCCAGTGGAAACCAGTACCTCTTTATTTATTAATACTAGTTTTCCCGATTATGCATTCTTTCACCCTTACTAGACAAGACAGCACAACACGTTGCTCAAACGATTGTTGAAAAACTCATGTGGTCCTATTTTACAATCAAAACACTTATTTCAGACAACAAAACAGAGTTCAATAATGAAATTCTTACAAACATTTGTAAACACTTTAACATTACGAATTGCAACACTACTCCCTATCACCCTAGCTCTAACGGTTTTTTCGAGCTACAGAACCACAAAATCCTAAATGTTCTCCGACATCTTGCCTCTGACATCCATTCTTCTTGGGGTGAACATGTACCAATAATCAAAGCTTGCATTAACAGTGTCATTAACAGGTCAATATCGGAGTCACCACATTTTTTCCTCTTTGTGTCGGACTAAAAACTCCCATATGATCTCCTTGCGTTAGACTTACCCCTCATTTACAATTTCAACGATTATGTCAAAGTAAAAATACAAAATTTCAACACTCTCTTCAAGCGAATTCACAATACCCTTACTCTCTATAAAGACGGTACGGTACGGCTTCATAATACAGGAGCGAGATATTGCTTACTTGAAATTAGAGACATTGTGTACACCCTCAACCACACACCCACATCGATACTTTTCTCCTTAGTTTACGGGAACCTTTCGGGTTATTGGCCTAGTACCAAGCAATAAAGTCAAAGCACTTAGTTTGCACAATTTAACACAGTCCTACACAAAGATAATATCGAAGTAGTATCTCGAGTCCTAGACCTACAGCATATCCCATCTCCAGCAACCACTCCATCACAAGATTTTCCCATCTCCTCTCCGCCAATTCCACCTACTCCTCCTCCTAGATACAGCTTATGCAAAAGAAGCCATTATATAAGATCATATCTTTAGGTGAACGGAATTGTATCTACTTTCCCCATATTATTAGATTTAATAAATATTATTGAATTATGTTCTACTAGCAAATCACTGAGAATAGCGACTGATTGCTGGACCGAGCACTGTTGGAAGAAGATATATTACACCTCACAGGACGTTACAACTACACGTCACATGACGTTACAATGCTAGAAGATAGATATCAAGCATACGACGTCGCGTACTTCGCAGCAGCAGCACCAAACTGCTGTTAATGCGTTAGGTCTAACCAGAATCCAACCGTAGATGCCATTTAACTGTAATTAGGCTGACTTGACCTTGATCCTTAGGACACCTGGTGCGCTCCAGATTCAACCGTTGAGAAGCGTACGTCCACAGAATGAATTATTTTTAAATTTGATTGATTTCACCATGTATTATTAAAATATGTCATGTCTTTTTTATCCATCATAATTGTTCATACTTTTACTTATTGTTGAGTGTATCACTCAACCATGTAAATACCTATTTCTGTCATATTGTAAATATTTCTGCATGACAAAAATGTATGAAGTGGCAACCGTCACAACCTTCGAGGTCAATTGCCTTGTTTCTTGGCGCAGATCTCCACTGGGTCTGGACAAGACAACTGGCTACGATTAACTAGAGTAAATCCACTACTCACATCGTCTCCAACACTTGCTCCGCTACTCACGTCGCCTCCAAAGTGAGGATCAAACCTTTCCACAATGAAGATGAAGGTGAATATGAAGGTGAAAATGAAGGTGAAGATGAAGGTGAAGGTGAAGGTGAAGGTGAAGGTGAAGGTGAAGGTGAAGGTGAAGGTGAAGGTGAAGGTGAAGGTGAAGGTGAAGGTGAAGGTGAAGGTGAAGGTGAAGGTGAAGGTGAAGGTGAAGGTGAAGATGATGGTGAAGATTAAGGTGAAAATGAAGGTGAAGATGAGGGTGAAGGTGAAGATGAAGATGAAGGTGAAGATGAAGGTGAAGATGAAGGTGAAGATGAAGGTGAAGATGAAGGTGAAGATGAAGGTGAAGGTGAAGATGAAGGTGAAAGTGAAGAAAAAGAAGGTGATGATGATGATGATGATGATGATGATGATGATGATGATGATGATGATGATGATGATGATGATGATGATGATGATGATGATGATGATGATGATGATGAAGATGATGAAGGTGAAGATGATGAAGGTGAAGAAAATGATGAAGGTGAAGAAGATGTTGAAGGTGAAGAAGATGTTGAAGGTGAAGAAGATGATGAAGGTGAAGAAGATGAAGGTGAAGAAGATGATGAAGGTGAAGACGATGATGAAGGTGAAGATGATGAAGGTGGAGAAGATGATAAAGGTGAAGAAGATGATGAAGGTGAAGAAGATGATGAAGGTGAAGAAGATGATGAAGGTGAAGAAGATGATGAAGGTGAAGAAGATGATGAAGGTGAAGAAGATGAAGGTGAAGAAGATGATGAAGGTGAAGAAGATGATGAAGGTGAAGAAGATGATGAAGGTGAAGATTATGAAGGTGAAGAAGAAGAAGATGATGATGATGATGATGATGATGATGATGATGATGATGATGATGATGATGATGATGATGATGATGATGATGATGATGATGATGATGATGATGATGATGATGATGATGATGATGATGATGATGATGATGATGATGATGATGATGATGATGATGATGATGATGATGATGATGATGATGATGATGATGATGATGATGATGATGATGATGATGATGAAGAGGAGGAGGAGGAGGAGGAGGAGGTATGGTGCGACGTAATGGTGACGGAGGAGGTAATGATATTGGTGATATTAGAGAAGGCGTTGGTTGCTGTTTGGAGGGAGTTACAGTGAATCCCAGCAGCAGACAACTTTCGGTCATGTTTAGGACGACCTACGGCAAGGAAGGCTTAGTTAATTTTGGTCCAATTTTGGCTCAATTACATGTATCATTTATGTTCCTCTCCAAGATGAAAGTAAATGTGTGTGTTTGAAGGACGGTAATACTGTTGTCGAATTTACGTAATCCACTCACACTAGTGTGGATTCGTTCAATGGACGAGAAACTCATATTACAGAAAACATTTAGTTAATGACCACAGCATGAAACTTTTGATGAAGTAATACCAACTGAAGCTTCTAATAGTTCATATTTTGCCGCTGAAAGTCAGCGCTTCTATCCTTGAGGACGATATCGAGGCGATGTGATCCTGTGGAGATGGAGAGTGTCTAGGAGAGCAGAAGAAAGGAGGGATAATGAAAGTTACAATTTAGTCTTCTTTTTTGAGTGATTCTTTCATTCGAGTGAATTCACTTGAGTGATTCATTCTTCAATTATGAATTAATGATATGTGACTCTGGTCCTTAGGGGTGTCATTAAACCAATTAATGTTGCTTATGAAGAGAGTCATTTTGTGAATCAGTCTATTCCGTGAGTTGACTATTTGAGTCTGACTCACAAAACTAAAAATTCATTCTCTCAATATGAACTATGAATTCAACTATTAATTTCGTCTTGATATATGGATTTTTTTTAATCATTATTGGGTGATGATTAAATCATGTCTGATTTCAGACTGATTAATATCGGATTAATTTCAGAGTTAATCAGTGACGAAGGCCCGGAAAAAAAATCCCAAATTCTTTTATTTTCTGGTTATTGGTGTGCAGGCATGCACGTACGTGAATATTGGTACTCTTTAGGAAGCCGATTACCTGCAGAGTAGACCAGAAATGGTGGCATTTTGCATGATCAGATGTTAGAGAATGTTGATCCCAAAATCACTTTCCTAACCAACAGCGTCTACCTCTCCTCTGTCAACCATGTTAGGTACTGCGTCTCAAACTACTGTGCGACCTCCACTCTGTGATCTACACTCTCCATTATCAATGAATCCCTCACTCTTTTGTGCCATTATATATACGCGTATGAGTATATTTATATAAACTCAAATAAAGCATACACATATGTGCATATATTTACAAAGTATGCATATATATTTATATAAAGATTAATATGTACGATGAAAATAATGAAGATAATGACAATAGCAGTAATTAAAGATAATGAATTGTGACAATAACAATAACAATAAGGATAATGATACTAATAAAAACAATAATAATAACATTAATAATAGTAATAGTATCAATAATAATAGTAATAATGTTTATAATGATAATCTATTTATCTATACACCAAAGGCCTTTCTTAGCTCCTCATGGATGACAGGTCATCCTTGTATCCCGCTCACTGCCCTGGGTCAGAAGCAATGTAGAAAGACAGTACATCGACAGTAATGCCGTTTCACTAGTTGGCGACTCGCCATCTCCGTCCCTTCATACAGAAAAAGAGAAGAGGAAAAATCCCTTCGGGCTGCGTCGAAATATCATTCACACAACCACTCCCTACTCCCCTATTCCCCGCCTCCTCCCTACCTTGCATCACAATATCATCTATGCACAGTCATTCTACAATCATCCCTATCTCCTGCCTTCTCATTTCCTTGCTCAAAGCCCCTTTCACCCCATCCGTCTATCACATTCTCGGTCTCCCCATCAAATTCACTCCCTACACCTCTAGCTTCCACAACTCTTTTACTAATCTTTCTTCACGCATTCTTTCCATAAATCCAAATCATCCCAATACTTTTTCATCAGCTCTATCAGCCATCTAGTTTTCCACCCTCGCTCTCCTCCTCACCTCTTAGTCTCTCACTCTATCTAACCTTGCAACCTCTACCATACTTCTCAGACATTTCATCTCAAACACATTTAAACTTCTCCTTTCTGCCTCTCTTAAACTCCAAGTCTCCGACCCGTACATGGGCATAATCACCCCTTCATATAATTTTTTATTTGTATCCATTCATAGATTCCTATTACTCATAGCACTTCTCTATCCCCCTAGCCAATTACTTGGTTCCCTCACTCTACACATTACCTCCACCCCGACTCCCCTATTTCCTGCCACATTTGACCCCAAGTACTTAAAATTATCCACTTCCTCCAGTCTCTCTCCTCTAAAACTTACCTCCAACTCGCTGCCATCCTCCTTGTACATTACATCACCTTACTTTTACATATATTTACTTTCAACTTTTTTCCAATCACGTGCCTTCCCAAACACTGTCACAAGCTGCGTTAATTCCTTCTCTGAGCCCGCAAAAAACCGTTGTATGTGTATGTGTGTCTGTGATTCACCATGGTTTCGGATCACGTGTTGGACTCGTGATTAATAGCTATTACCCTCCTGGATGAGAACTCAGAGTTCATACTCGTATATGTCTGATCTATGAGTAATGCTGTGACCTTACACACAAACATACACACAATACCCCTCCCATGAGAGTTGGAGTGCCAGCTCGTAGTGCAGCGATACTGAAATTAATTAATCCTTGGCGGGATTCGAGCTCAGACCACTTTAGTACCAGTTGCGAACGCTACAACTGAGCCGTCGGGCCGTGTGTGTGTCTTTGTGTATGTGCATGTGTGTGTGTGTGTGTGTGTGTGTGTGTGTGTGTGTGTGTGTGTGTGTGTGTGTGTGTGTGTGTGTGTGTGTGTGTGTGTGTGTGTGTGTGTGTGTGTGTGTGTGTGTGTGTGTGCGTGTGTGCGCGCGCGCATTTTAACTTGGTCTTTGGATCACATGTTGGAATCGTGATCGACAGCTATTTCCCTCCCGGAAGAGAGCTCAGAGCTCGTATAACCGATCTATAGGTAATGCTTTCACCTTACACGCACACACACACCCAACTCCCCGCCAACGAGAGTTGGAGTAACGACTCAAAACGCTGTGATACTGCGTACGTGCGCGCGCGCGCGCGTGTGAGTACAGATAAATCGAGTAATCTATATAATTTGGTCTTTAAATTGAGAACCTCATCCATAGGTTAAATATAAAACGGGTTTACATCAGCATGTATTAAGTCGCATGGCCATGCTGGCTGTCAGTTTCAGTTTGGACGGTCTGTTTGGGATTACCATAAAGATTTAACTGATTATTGGAGTCAGAAAACTAATGACCTTGTGACAAAATTAAATAATCAGTTTTGGATATAGATATTGAGTCTACGACTACAATTAGATTTATAGAGCATTGCAGCACTTAGCAATCAGTGATATGTTTTTCTCTCAGAATATGATAGAAGATTTCATAATTATTGTGAGTATGTTTGACTGGTCTTTTTTGAGTGTGTTCTACTAGTAAGTTGATGATATTGCAACACATTTGGTCAATATAAATCTCATCAAACTGGTTACAACCATTGTTACACCAGCTCAATGATTCTTTTCTCGATAGTGACTAGGGAAAAATCAGGATTAGGATTAGGGACAATTAAGTCAGATCGACTGTATCTTCGGAATCATTTTTGTAAGAGGGGAAAATAAAATGATAATTGTGTATAATTGGGGCCATTACCAATGAGCGAGTTTTAGGAGTTCTTTGTTCATCTATTAATTGCAGTTTGGGAGGTAAGGTGAGGAAAAGGGAGCTGCCGCCCAGTTTCCAACGAAAACAGGGAAGGGGATCAGAGATTTAGTTGTAGAGAAAGGAATAAAGACGATTTCTTTCATTGACAGGTAAACAGAAATGAAAAGATGCAGTGTGAGAGAAGGCTGGAAATGGATTGAATTTTAGTAGAAGAAAAAGCATGTATGCATGTTTACGGTTGTGAGTGTGTTGCTGTTCATGCAGAGTATGTAAATATTTCCGGTCAAGGTAAACATCCCAGAAACCCAGTTTCTATCGGGTTTCTATCGGTGGCGGAATAGAAACCTCCAAGAAACATCTTAATCCTTATCAATTGGTACAGAAACCCGTAGAATAAACAGGTAATATACCGAGTATCCAATTTACTGTGGTAAAATTTTGTTGAAATATTTTGAGCAGAAAATATTTTTGAGAGGTTTAAAGTTATGCAAGTGCGTTTTGGGTTCTTCGCCTGCTAAAATATAACTCATGCATTCGACGAAACATATCATAAACAAGATAGACGGCCCGACTCCATAATATACAAATGGAGACGTTTAATATTTTATCAAACGTTGCATCAACTTTCACCACAAACAGTTATTATTAGTTTCCGATCACAAGTTGATATCACTGGTTCAAGATCATTAAATCATTTAATTATATTTATCTCTTCCATCTAGTCCAACGTGATCACATTTGATTATCATATTGATAATGGGGTAATGCTATGGAAATACGAGCATCGTATCTATTGTCATATAGTTATATTGTTTATGTAGCCTAGGCCTGTAGGCTCTTTACAACTGCTATTTTTATTTAGCGGCTTCAACATATTGGAAATTATTCAGTTGACATGCCCAGAAGTAGGTTTAGATGCGCCTATAAGTACGTCAATACGGTACACACAAGTTGGTCACGGCGACGTTGCTGTTACCAATCGAATGAGTCTTACCGATATACTCGTACAATACAGGCGAGGAACCCAAAACGCACTTGCAAAACTTTAAACCTCTCAAAAATATTTTCTGGTCAAAATATTTCAACAAAATTCCACCATAGTATATTAAAAATGATATTTGTCTATTCTACGGGTTTCTGTGCCAGTCGATAAGGATTGAAAGTTTTTTTGGGGGGAGGTTTCTATTCTGCCACCGATAGAAACCCGATAGAAACCGGGTTTCTGGGGTGTTTACCTTAACCCTATATTTCTAATGAGAAGTGAGTTAATGCATATCCCGCGGGAAGGGAGCTATGCTCGTAGTGACCCGTCTTTGTATCTTTCAGCATCTAGTTTGTTCTTAAATTCTTGTATGGATTTTGCACACACTATTGCCTCGTCCAGATATCCACCACTCTGTGTGGGAAAATATTCTTTTTCAGATCTCTTCTATAACTATCATTTTTGAGTTTCTTTTTATGTCCCCTTGTTTTTCTTTTATCCCACTTTAATAAATCTTCTGTGTCAAAGACTTCCATGCCTTTCATGATTCTGTAAATGGCCAGTAGATCTCCTCTTTCTCTTCTTTGTTCCAGGGTTGGTAGATTAGAAATAAATAGGGTGTGTGTGTGTGTGTGTGTGTGTGTGTGTGTGTGTGTGTGTGTGTGTGTGTGTGTGTGTGTGTGTGTGCGTGCGTGCGTGCGTGCGTGCATGCGTGCGTGCGTGCGTGCGTGCGTGTGTGTGTGTGTCTGTGTGTGTCTCTGTGTCTGCGTGTGTCCACCCCGAAGGGTGTGACTAATGCCACGAAGGAACTCTGGGATGGTCTTCTTTCCCTCCTTCAAGGCAACTACAAGGTTATGGAGGCGACCTTGCAACTCGTCGTACATCTTCTTGCCACGCTTAGCAGGGCGAATCCCACGAGCCTCCTGGAGCAGGATACCACCCACAGTGACAGCTTCTGCCTGCAGGCACTCAATAAAATTTCACCCGGTGGAATTAGCGTGTCCCATCAGGCTTATAAACATATTATTGCAACCATCACAGACGTTGTTGGTTCTGGGTTGGTTTTTGAGAGTGGCCTGGAACATGTTCCACTTCTCGGGTTGGAACATGGGAGGTGTGCGGCATAGGCGGATGGACTTCAGGACTCCAGGCCTGGAGGTAACATCCCGGCGATGACGTAGTTGTCCTGAGACATATGTTGAAACAAAGTATTCCATGAGGGCCGCATCCTCATCAGGCATGGTCGAACGAAG
>NC_134778.1:23959358-23966858 GCF_046742065.1 Oratosquilla oratoria | reverse complement strand
ATAGATAGATAGATAGATAAATAGATAGATAGATAGATAATAGAGAGACAGACAGACAGATAGACTGATATAGATAGAAAGGTAAATAGATTGATAGATATAGATATATAAATAGACAAACAAATATATACTATATATATACATACATATATATATATATATATATATATATATATATACATATATATATATATATGTATGTAGAGAGAGAGAGAGAGAGAGAGAGAGAGAGAGAGAGAGAGAGAGAGAGAGAGAGAGAGAGAGAGAGAGAGAGAGAGAGAGGGGGGGGAGAGGGTAGGTTGCCCTGAAAAAAAAAAAAAAAGTTCCCCGAGCCGAGACTTCATCTTTTTGCGCTCATGGAACCATTCGTTCAGGAGGAAAAAGTTGGTCGAACCCAAGTAGGAAGAAACTATCTTGTTTTGCAGAGACAGGGTCTCCGTTGGGGCGTGGGGGGTAAAGGACCAAGTTCTCTGCTTCAGAACTCTGAGTGAGACTCGGTGCAAAAACGAAAAAGAAAAACAGGTCCGTCTGATGGTGAATTTGTGCGAAGGGTACTTGTGTATGTGTGTGTACATGTATGTGCATACGTGTACATGTGATTCACCATGGTCCTGTGTCATGTATTGGACTCATGATTAAGAACTACTACTTTCCCACATACGAGCTGAATGCTCATATATAGCCCCATTTCTGAGTAGTGGTATCCAAGCAGACATCCTCCTCATGATGATGTTCGGGTAGCAATTGATGATCCACCTATAGATGAAATTCCTCCTTCTCTGAAAGAGGTCAAAGAGGCTGTAGGTAAAAGAATGCAAAGGCTGCTGGGATCTCCAACATCAGTGCAGAGTTATTAAAAGCTGGGGCTGAGACCATGATCTGCCGGTTATATGCAGTGCTGTTTGTTGTATAGCATTCCGGTACCATTCTCTCTGATCGGACAAAGAGACTGAACTTCCGTGTCTGGAAGTGGAGAGGGGACCGGCAGGGTTGCAGCAACTACCACGGTGTTAGACTGCTCAGTGTGCTATGGTGATTTCCCACCTAATGCCGTCACGGATTCTTTTACATCTGCTAAAGTTAAAGAGGTTTGAACAGTCTCGATTCACCCAGCTTTTTTCTTGTTAATTCAAGAGTGAGGCAAGGGTGTGTCTTTGCCTTGACCCTTCACAATACCTGCATGGACTAGGTATTGGACAGAGTTGTTGATCTATGTCATTACGAATCATCAATTGGCATAATTGAGGCCACTGATCTTGTCTTTGCTGCTGATGATATCCTTCTTGCAAAGATGTTGGAGGTCCTGGTTGCAGCCCTCGAGTCAATGCGAAAGGAAGCGAGATCGCTTGGACTCCAGGTCTATTGAACCAAGACCAAGGTCCAGGAATTTTGGGAGTTTTCTGGATGACACAGTTCAGTATGGCCATAGATTTGACGAGGGCATTGATGTTTTAGAAAGTTTTACATTGATAGTGTAATACATAACAGTAATGGGTCATGTCAGGAATTATTTCTTCTGATTAGCATTTTCCATGGTGTTATGGAGGCACCCAACTAGATTATATGGCATTGTTGATATCTATGTAGAACTAAGATCCGAATCTACATATCACATGTGCCCCATGTCTTGTTGAATGGTTTATGAGATATAAATATCAAATGTTGACTTGAAGAGATGTGACGACGTTTTTGGTACCAACTGCTTTCGAAAAACCCTAGGGTATTGCTTGATGGACTTAATATCAAACCAGAGACAAGAATATTGTAAGGCAATTGCTCATAAATTATTATGAAAAATGTGATAAAGGTTGTGTCTACAAAATACCTTGTATATCATGTTATTTTTATATTGGTCAAACTGCTAAAACACTCAAAACATGAACCAATCAACACAAGAAATACGTTAGTGAAGGAAACCAATCTAGCGGTATATTCATCCAGATGAGCAATTTTGACCAACAATTTGACTAGAATACTAAAGTCATTACATATAACAGCAACATCACAGAAAGCAATATTACTGAATGTAATTTGATCAAATATAGTGATAGATACATGTAAACCTCTATGAAGGTGTGTACAAATTAGATAGTTATGTATACAAAAAATGAAAGATGTTTAAACTGTAATATACCAGTTATGAGCAATTGTTCCAATGTTTGTTGATTACCAGGATGGCAGTAAAACCACGTGTTTCTCTACTACCTCTCCGAGTTTCTTCCTTACCATGCCTTGGTCTGTCATATAATTCTGTAAGTTTCTTCTTCTTTGAATTAACACTGAAGATGTATATGTATGAAAGCGCTCTGCTTTTGTTAGTTTATCTTTCCTTAGAGTGGTAGAGCTTGTGTTAGGATTAGAAATGGAGAGAGTGAGTGGTCTGAGGTCAGGGATGTGCTATGTTGCCCTGGGCTTCAATTCATATATAGATGGGGTGGTGCGAGAGGTGAATACAAGGGTAGTGGGTCAGGGATTGGTGATGGTTAAAAAAATTGGAGAACAGTGGGAGATAAGCCAATTGTTGTTTGCTGACGACACTACGCTTGTAGCAGGATCAGAGGAGAGATTGAGGAAGTTAGTGACATAGTTTGGGAAGGTGTGCGAAAGAAGTTGAAGGTAAATGTGGGTAAAAATAAGGTGATAAGATGTACAAGGGGAGAAAGTGGCAGTAGACTGGAAGTGAGTATTAAGGGAAAGAGACTTGAGGAAGTGGATAGTTTTAGATACTTGGGTGCGAATGTGGTAGGAAAGGGAAGGGTGGGGATGGAGGTAGAATGTAGATTGAGAGAAGCGAGTAAATGCCTTGGGGGATTAAAAAGTGTGATGAGAAATAAACATTTTGGGAATGGATGCTAGGAGAAGATTGTATGAAGGAGTGATTATGCCGACAGCACTGTACGGGGCAAAAACATAGAACATAAAAGAGGAGGAGAGAAGGAGTTTGAATGTGATGAGATGCATGAGAAGTATGGTAGGGGCTACTAGGCTAGATAGTTTGAGAAATATGGAGGTGAGGAGGAGAGCAGGGGTGGAAAGGGAATTGACAGATAGGGTTAATGAAAGAGTATTAGGATGGTTTGGACACATGAAAAGAATGAGTGAAGAAAGATTTTAAGAGACAGTAAGACAAATAATCAATGTTTGAAAATTACGTCCTGTAGATGGCGTCCTCTTGTGCGTATGAATTCTTCCAACCTGCTGTTAAAGTTGTCCATTACTCGCTGCAACATCTAAGCTGGGACACAACGAATTTCGTCTTGATTTATTTCTATTTTTTATTATTCATCCATTATCCTTGGCCGAGAAGTGTACATCCGACTTTACAGTTTGCCCTGCAAGAAAAAAATCACAAACGGACAAACCCAGTGAACTTGGGGCTCAGGGAATATCACCGAATCTTGAAATTATATGGTTACCAAACAATTCTCGCACAGCTGCCATTGATTGCTTAGCAATGTGCCAACTGTACGTGGCTGCCACTACGCATCTTAAAGGTTCCCGTTATTCTGTGGCAACCTGTATATATATGTATATATATATATATATATATATATATATATATATGTGTGTGTGTGTGTGTGTGTGTGTGTGTGTGTGTGTGTGTGTGTGTGTGTGTGTGTGTGTGTGTGTGTGTGTGCGTGCGTGTGCGTGCGTGTGCGTGTGTGTGTGTGTGTGTGTGTGTGTGTGTGTGTGTGTGTGTGTGTGTGTGTGTGTGTGTGTGTGTGTGTGTGTGTGTGTGTATGTGTTATAGACAGATTGAACATTTTTAGAAACTCTGCCAAGGATTCGAACCCTGACCTATGCGTAAATAATCACGAGGTCAGGACGGTAACGACTGAGCCACGTGCGATGTACAGTCCTTTTGAACCATTGCACGTGGCTCAGTCGCTAGCGTCTTGACCTCGTGATTATTTACGCACAGGTCAAGGTTCGAATCCTTGGCAGAGCTTCTAAAAATGTGCAATATATATACATACACACACACACACACACACACACACACACACACACACACACACACACACACACACACACACACACACACACACACACACACACACACACATATATATATATATATATATATATATATATATATATATATATATATATATATATATATATCCTATCCGACAGTTTTCACCTTGACGTGGTGGATAGGCTTGAGAATCTTAATGATTACAAAAGCTATGTCGATAGAGAGGAAACCTATGCAGGGTCACCCATATCGAACAGGTTTTGTAAGAAAGATCAGACAAAGAGCAGCTCATACACACAGTCGCAGGACTCACTGCTAACTGGCACGTCCCTGATGGCAAACAGGGAAATTCCTCATAGATATGTGAGGTACCGTCATAATGACGGCGTGGACCATTGGGCACCCTATAGATATAGGGCTTCACCGAATATTATGAATAAGGTGACTCCAGAGAAATATCTCACCAGAAACCAGTTGGCAAGGAGGTGAGACTACTGCCAACCCCCCTTCATAGCCAACATGAATATGAATAGCACAATCAAAGCAAAACCGGGCGTTCCTGTTGGATCATCGTCTCCTAAACTTCCAACCGTATTGCCTCGTGTGCTTACGGGCAGTGTGCCACCGAATGTGAGTAAGCACTGTCTAAGGAGATCCAAGTCTTGGGCATTAAACAACATGAAGAAAATAAAGATATATACTTACAATGTAAGAAGTCTCTCAGAAGACCACAGACTGAAGAGTTTAATGGAAGAACTATACAATATCAAGTGGGACATCGTAGGACTGAGTTAAGTGCGAAGAATGGAAGAAAAGCTTATACAAATACAAGATGGTCACCACCTGTTCTACTATAGAGGTAAGGACAAAGAAATATCTAATGGAGTAGAATTCTTGATCAACCGAGAGGTTGCTGGTAACGCAGTCAAATTCAGTAGTTTATCGGACAGGGTAGCTTGGATTGTGATTAGTCTGTGTAAAAGGTACACTCTAAAAATAGTTCAGGCTTATGCACCAACTTCACAAAGTTCAGGCGAGGAAATTGAGTCCTTCTATGATGATTTAAGTCATGTAACGGATCAAGAAAAAGGTATGTACACTTTGGTAATAGGAGACTTACTATAATAGGGAAGTAGATGGGACATAAGACGTGTATTGGGAAGTTTGGAGTAGGTGAAAGAAATGACAGAGGCGAGATGTTAGTAAATTTTGCAGAGAACTACAGTATGAGAATAATGAACACTTTCCTCCAAAAGCGTGTAGGTCGTAAATAGACCTGGAGAAGTCCAAATGGAATAGCAAAGAACGAAATAGACTTTATAATAGGAGATGATAAAGAAAGTCAACATAGATAGTGACCATAGAATGGTAGGTTGCACAGCTAAATTCATTTTCAGAGCTGAAAGAAATAAACTAGTTTTAAAAAAGAAAATAAGGCTTGCAAAGGTTAAGGATAATAATGAGAAATTTCAGTTAGAAATTAGAAATAGATTCGAAGCTCTAAGAACTAACGAGGACAGCGTGGAAGATATTAATTTGAATTTAGTGAATATCATTAAGGAATCAGCAGAGAAAGTAGGAATAACAAAAAACATCTGAGAAAAGAAATACTCCAAAGCTGTAAATGACCTAATTAAAAGAAGAAGGATCGTGCAGATTAAAAGCAGGAGAGACGAAATAGAAAGAGTAGAACTAAACAAGCTTATTAACAAAAGACAGAGATTAGAAAAAAAATAGAAACATGGATGAAATAGAGGAAGCTATTCGGAAAGGTAAAAGTATTAAAGTGATCGAGCGCAGACATGCTTTAGGAGGACAGCAAATGATATGTTTGAAAGATACAAATGGAGAAATAATTAAATTTAGAGACTAAATGGTAAAAAGAGTAGAAGAATTTTACCAAGAGCTTTACTCGTCAAAGACCGTAGTTGAGTCAGTAAATTTATGTGTAGAATTTAGTAGTGTACCAGAGCTTACAAAGGAAGATTTAGAATTTGCTCTAAAAACGTGGAGAAGCACCAGGGGAAGATGGTATATCAATAGATCTGTTGAAAGACGCAGGTAAAATAGTTCATATTAAATTAGCTCAGTTGTACACCCAGTGCTTACGTCATGAAAGCGTTCCTGATGCGTGGTGCAATGCTATAGTGATTTTCCCTCATAAAAAGGAGACCAGAAGGACCTTAGTAGCTATCGAGCGATTAGCTTGCTATCAAATGTATGTAAAGTGCTCTTCAAGATCCTTACAAATAGACTATCTCAAGTTTTAGATGGAAACCAACCGAGAGAACAGGCAGACTTTAGAAGCGGATATTCATCTCTAGACCATTTTTAGGCGATAAACCAACTACTCGAGAGAGCGACAGAATACAATATACCTCTGTGTTTAGCTTTTGTAGATTACGAGAAGGCCTTTGACTCGGTAGAACAAATAGCAATATCAAGCTCGCTACGCAAACAGGGTAGAAACAAACAGATCGTAAGAGCTTTAGAAAAGATTTATGCGAAAGGTACCGCTATAGTTCGACTACATAAAGATACAGAAAATATGAAGATCAAGAAAGGAGTACGGCAAGACAATACAATTTCACCGAAACTATTTACAGTTTGTTTAGAAGATATCTTCAGAATGTTGAGTTGGGAAAAGAAAGGTTTGAAGATTAATGGCGATTATTTCAACCACAGAAGACTGAGTGATGTAAATAAGGAAAGTCTCAAAGTAGGTTTAAAAATTAATAAGAGTAAACCCAAAGTAATGTTCGACACAAAAGTTCAATTCAAAGAGATTGTAATTGATGATGAGAGTCTTGAGGAAGTTGAAGAGTATAATTATTTGGGGCAGATGGTGAAAGTGAGAAAAGATCATGATAATGAAATAAAAAGACGCATTAAAATTGGTTGGAAAGTCTTTGGTAATTATAATAAAATACTGAGAGGCTCTCTACCTTTATGTTTGAAACGTAAATTTTACAATCAATGCATTCTACCAGCAATAATTTACGGGTGTAAGACAAGGAAGCTGACGGATTTAAATTAATACATCTGTTAACGCTGTTGCTGTCACTTCCCCATTTTTCCAAAAATAATCTCTCTCCTTTCTTGTTCTTTCTGTATTTCACACAACATTCTCCCAATCCATCTGGTTCCAGACATGTTTAATTGTTTATTTACGTATGGGGCCTCATCATATTCTGTAGACTTGGAACGCTGTTCAAACTGGTTGGACATGTCCCAGGAAACACTGGTATACTATTTTATTCCTTTTGCTGAAATTGCATAATCCTGAAGACGAACCCCGTGTGTCTGTTCGTGTTTTTGTGTTTGTATGTGTGTTTGTGTGTGTGTGTGTGTGTGTGTGTGTGTGTGTGTGTGTGTGTGTGTGTGTGTGTGTGTGTGTGTGTGTGTGTGTGTGTGTGTGTGTGTGTGTGTGTGTGTGTGTGTGTGTGTGTGTGTGTGTGTGTGTGTGTGTGTGTGTGTGTGTGTGTGCGTGCGTATAAGAACATAAGAACATAAGAATAAAG
>NC_134778.1:23939358-23944358 GCF_046742065.1 Oratosquilla oratoria | reverse complement strand
CAGTGAGCAAACAGAAACTCAGGAACGTTGATTCACAAGACAAGTAAATCAAACGAAGAGAAACACAAAAGAATGGACGCTTGTCGAAAACAAAGCTTAAACGATAGATAGATTGAAATCAATCAATCAATCTATCAATCAATCGGCAAAAAGAAACATAAAGTAGAAAATATGAAATATGACAAATAAATAGCCTAAAAGCAGAATAAAAATAAAAGGAAAATACGTGCACTGAATGTGAAAAGCTTGATTGATACTTTGGAGGCGATATGACTAACGGAGCAAGTAAAAGGCTGCTTGTTCTACTGATTTACTCTAGTAAATCGTAGCCAGTTTTCTTGTTCAGAGCCAGTCGAGATCTGCGCTAGGAACCAATGCAACTGACCACTACATCAGTTTTTGGTCATATAGAAATATTTACGATGTGACAGAAGTAGGTATTTACATGATAGAGTGATACATGCAATATTAAAAGAAATATATACAAGTATGATATATAGGATGACATGGCATATTTTAGTAATACGGGGTGAAAAAAATATGAAGATATTTTCTTCTGTGGACGAAAGCTTTTTATCAGTCGTCTCTGGTGCGGACCAGATATCCTAGGAGGTCAAGGTCAGATTGGCCTAATTCCATTTAAGTGGCCTCTGGTCAGGTTCTGGTTAGACCTGACGCTCAACAGCAGTTTGGTGCTGCTGCTGCGACGTACGCGACGTCGTATGCTTAATATCTATCTTTTCGTAGAGTGACGTCCTGTGATGTGTAGTTTTGACGTCCTGTGTCGTGTAATATATCTTTTTCCAACAGTGCTCGGTTCGGCTATCAGTCGCTGGCCTCAGCGATTTCCTCGTAGAAGATAATCTAATAATTAATATTTACTTAAATCTAATGACATGAGGAAAGTAGATGCAATTTCGTTCACCTAGAAGATATTATCTTATATAGTGGCTTTTGTGTGTGTAAGCTGTATCTAGGAAAAGGAGTAGGTGGAGTTGGTGAAGAGGAGATGGGAGAACCTTGTGATAGAGTGGCTGCTGCAGATGGAGATGGGATATGTTGGAGGTCTAGGCCTCGAGGTACTACATTGATATCATCTGTTAAATTCTGCAAACTAAGTGCTTTGACTTTATTGTTTGGTACTAGGCCAATAATGCGAAGGGTCCCTTGAATTTCGGAGAAAGTTTCGATGTGGGTATGTGGTTGAGGGTGTACACAATGTCTCCAATTTCAACTATGCAATATCTCGCTCCTGTATAATGAAGCTGTATCCTATCGTCTTTGGAGAGGGTAGTGGTGTTGTCAATTCTCTTGAAGAGTGTTGAAAATTTGTATTTTTACTTTGACATAATCGTCGAAATTGCAAATGGGGGCTAAGTCTGACTTAAGATCATATGGGATCTTTTTGTCCGAGCCAAAGAGGATAAGATGTGGTGACTCTGTTATTGACCTGTTAATGGCACTGTTAATGCAAGCTTGGATCATTGTTACATGTTCATCCCAAGAAGAATGTATATCAGAGGCAAGATGTCGGAGAACATTTAGGATTTTGTGGTTCTGTCTCGCGAGTAAACCGTTAGAGCTACGGTGATAAAAAGTAATGTTGCATTTCGTGATGTTAAAGTGTTTACAAATGTTTGTGAGAATTCCATTGTTGAACTCTGTTCCGTTGTCTGAAATGAATATTTTGTGTGAAGTGTAGGAGCATATGTGTTTGTCAACAATCGTTTGTGCAACGTGTTGTGCTGTCTTGTCTAGTAAGGGTAAAAGAATGCAAAATCGGAAAAAAAATGTCTACACAAGGAGGTATTGGTTTCCGCTAGGTGTGAGTGGTAACTTAAGAAGGTCAATAGCTACTGTGTCAAAAAGTTTACAAGGTGCGAAATAAGTTAAGATGGGAACATGACAGCTAATATGACCTTTGTGTGAAGCACATGAATAACAAGCAACTAGGCGATAGAAGATGAACTAATACTACTGCTACCACTACCCTAGGCTTCTAATCAATTTTCAGTAAATGCCAGATAGCAATCAATATTAAGCTTATAAGAAAGCATTCATTAAAATGTTTAAGTCAAAGAGTGATCAGCATCCTATCAGGCCTTTGGTTAGAATGAAAAAGAAAGTAAAAATAAGAGAATCTGACACAGAGTATTTAGCAAAATTAGACAGATTGTCTTCGAACATAAATTCTATGTTAAAGGATTCAGATTGGATAGAAAGATCTAGTGACAAAATTAAAGTTTCTCAGGTTACTAAATTAATAGCATTTGCATATCTGGTACAGAATTTTTTAGGAAATAACGGCAGAAAAGCTGTATAAAGATCTTAAATAAACAATTAATTTAGGGGAGATAGATTACTTTCTTCAAACTTATAGTTAAACTAAAGCAATTAGTCCATATGTGATGAGGGTGGGAATACAGCAACAGAAAGAATCAGGAACTCTAGAAGTCATTACAGAAACAGAGGATCTAAACATAGAGTTAGAAGCACATCAAGGAATGCTAGAATTGAATGTTACAATTATAGTACGTAGGGATATAAAGCATATGAGTGTTATTATGAAACTATTTGTAGAAATTGCAAATATGAGGGTCATGATGAATATAATTGTTGAAACCCACATTTCTGTTTATATAATCAGAGTATAGGACACAGAACACAGGAGTACAGAACAAAAAAAAAATCGTATTCACCCCGAAACATAAGGAAAACCCCCAGACACAAAATAAAGCAACACTATAGAGCTACCCATAGAAATACACAGACAATATTGTATTAGGGACAAGAGTGATAGAAGGGTGAAAGAAAACACCAACAACAAAGACAGTTGTAAACTGACTATTACAATTGGAAGACCTTCTGTAGGACCTCTCATTACGGGTAGAGTGTTCAATAAACCTATTCAAGGAGTAACTGGAATGCAGGTAAAAGCATTAGGTAAGGTTGAATTAAAGGTCGTCTTATATATACATAAAAAACGGTCTTTTGCTTATTCTAGTGATAGTTTTAGAAGAATCTGTTTTCCCAGGGGACTTATTTATAGGATTTGAAACAATGAGAAAAGAAAGCATGACCACATATGCTGCTGAGATAGGGATCTTAATTAAATAACAGTTGATCCCATTTTTAAATCAACCAGAGAATATCTTGAAATAGATATGTAAAATAACAATGATAGTTTAGGTAGCGGGACAGAGCGGGACAGACCAACAGAAAATAAAGTCTCATATGGTGACCCACTCTGGTGTTCAAGAAATCCCAAAAATTATTAATTCATCAACATGAAACAAAGATATGCTAACTGTGGAAGTTGGCGTAATTATGTCAACATTATTACACTCAAGAGCAATTCCAATAATGTCATTTTTTTTTATTGTTGAATACTATTTGACAATTTTTCCTTGCTTTGTTTTTTGTACGTTATGACACCTTAAGACTTTGGTAGTAGTGAGTTTTGCAAATCAGCTGATTTCATTCACTTATACCTGTATTATAATAATTTTATTTGGTGAATTAAAATTATATATATACACACATATATATATATATATATATATATATATATATATATATATATATATATAGGGACACGTGGTGTGAAAAGATACTTTCTTTGAGAATTGGAAGGCCCGTGGAGGGGTTGGAAAAACGAATCTATATGTAGGCTCGCGTGCGGCTATGGCAGGTGGGCGGTGAACTTGCCCGCGCATGGTGGTGGTTCCAGTAGGGGCTTTTGTCCGTGTTGCTGGGCGATGGCAGGTGGGCGGTCATAGTAGGCGCATAATAGTGGTCCTGGGACGGGGATTTTGTCCATGGTGCTGGGTGATGGCGGGTGAATCAACGAAGGAGGTCTGTGGCTAGTAGTAATGTGCTGATTACGTTAGAGTTGACTGCCTCATAGTAGTATTGCTGGTTGTGTTGGAGTTGATTTCCTTGTAATAAGGTTTCAGGCTACGCTGGAGTTGATTGCCTTATGTTGGGTTGTGGCGAGATTCGAATCCAAGCGGTTGCTACCAGAAAATGTGAAAAGGTTTAATCCACAATTTGGAGGCAATGTGAGTAGTGGAGCAGGTAAAAGGCTATTTTGTTCTACGGATTTACTCTAGTAAATCGTAGCCAGTTGCCTTCTTTAGAGCCAGTCGAGATTTGCGCTAGGAAGCAAGGCAACTGACCACGAAGGCTGTGACGGTTGCCACTACATAAATTTTTGGTAGTACAGACATATTTACAATGTGACAGAAACGTGTATTTACATGATTTAGAGATACACGCAATATTAAATAAAAATGTATACAAATATGATACGTAAAAAGACATGGTATATTTTAATAATACATGGTGAAAAAATCAAATATAAAGATAGTTCCTTCTGTGGACGTACACTTCTCAACGGTCGTCTCTAGTGTGGACCAAATGCCCTAAGAGATCGAGGTCAGATTGGCCTAATTACACTTAGGTGACCTCTGGTTTGTGTTCTGGTTAGACCTGACGCTCAACAGTAGTTTGGTGCTGCTGTTGCGACGTAAACGACGTCGTATGCTTGATATCTATCTTCTCCTAGTGTGACGTCCTGTGATGTGTAGTTGTGATGTCCTGTGACATGCAATATATATTCTTCCAACATGAATCCCACATTAGTGTAAAAAACACCGTCGTTACAAAACAAAAAAAAAAAAAACATGCCAACGATGACATAAAAAAGACCCATAAAGACCAAAGCATACATGCACAATGGATGAGGCCCAAACGTGAGAAATTATTTACCAACGACTAAACCCCCCACCTTTGCTTCTTGTGCTTATGCAGTTTAGGTAATGGTTAGCCACTGGCAGCCACTTAGAATGAAGCCAAAACTTCCAGACATCCAATCAAATGACAGGTGTAACTTCCCATTCCAAGTAAACACATCTACACGAAAAAGAAAGTTAAGCGTAATGATCTCCTTCTCTAACCCTTTCACTGCTGTGGCGACACATTTTACAGATTTCAAATTG
>NC_134778.1:23916858-23921858 GCF_046742065.1 Oratosquilla oratoria | reverse complement strand
AATATCATTCGAACGTTTAAAGAAATACAGGAAACAAATTATGGCTCTGTGTATTTGTCACCCTCATGAATAAAAGCTCGCGTGTAATGTAATACGGTACATGTTACCACAATAGATAAACAATTAAAAGGAAAAGTGGATAGGTGAGCCTCGACTCGTATGACTGTTCTACAGGCAGCTATTGTTCTCTTTTATATTTTATTATTAAGTGATTAATGCAGTTGGTAGAAATGTATAAAAGAAAGAGTGACAACAAGTGACCTTTATATCTATAACAAGGTTGAATGAGTTAAACAAAGAGGTAAACATACAATCAAAGCAAATGGAATGACCATTTGAGAAGCATTGCAAGATATTGCTTGAGTATTTATCTACAAAAACTTTTAACTTTAAACTGTATTTCAATCTACCGCCTATGCGGAGAACTCATTTCATCCATTAACTACTTTATTGGTAAAATTTGTTCCTACTTACTTCAAACTTCTTAATAGCTTGACAATATTTTTCGTCTGGTTAGTTAATGTGAAGATACTCTAAATTCGGATGCTATCAGTTTACTACGAAATCTTGTTCCTCCATGAAATCATCTGGTTTTGTAGGAAATTATGTTTTTTTTTGTTTTTTATCAATTCATACTTTTTTATTGTCTTACGACTTTTCTTTTTAACCTGTCAGTATATATCGAGATTCGGGGCCATAAGAAACAACATATTCCATATGTGGATAAAATGAATGCTTATACAGTATAACCACTTAATAATTAAAATTGCGAAGTAAGAAAAATTCGCTATATACGATTGCTTACCTAATTGTTTAACCAAACAGATATTCTGCTAGATTAGATATGCTTAGTAGATTATCTGGTATTACTTGCAACGCGAGGTTAATTATTGGCTTATCGAATGGAACAGTATCAAAATATTTTTAAAGTCCAGATATAACATGTGAATGTTGTTTTTTTCTCGTAGTTTGAGATAACTGCGTTATAACATTCTTATAGATTTATTGCTCAAGAGCAACGACGTCTAATTTCATTTAACAGACGGTTACTTACTAAGGGATATTTGTATTAGTGAGAGTTGAATTGAAATGAGAATATGCCGTCTGAGAGAGCTTAAATGAAGTAAATTTCAGAAGAGCAAGCATGATTGTATGCACTTGTGAGCGCATTATTGTTCGTATTACGAGGACTGGGTTGATTTCACCTACCGCGTGTAACAGTGAATATTACTTTGACCTAATATTCACACAAATTCTACATGACTATTTCTATATAGCCAGGTGAGGTATTTTGTGGTGTTAGCGACAGGATTGAAGAGTGTATAGTCAGAGAAGGTGAGAAACACATTGTTTGCTAGAGTTCAGGAGGGAATGACACAAGTAAGTCAGCGAGTGAGGAATTATTTGCGCTGTTACGGTATGTACTAAATAAGATTAGGGATAAAGGTGAGGTTCCTATTGTATATGGAATCCTTCCGAGGAGTAAAGTTGGAGGCATGTGGCATCGCAGGGGTATTGCAATGAATTGTAGGCTAGCAAATCACTGTAAGGCCAATGGGTGGGCATTTGTCAACAACTGGGATCACTTTTACGTGAAGAATTATCAACATACAAAGGATGGGCTGCAATTGTAACCCAAAGGATTTCGGCTCCTTTCGGATCCCATGAGTGAGAAGTAGGCACCCTGCATTTTTATTTATCTATCTATTTATCTTATTTTATTCAATGAAAGAAATTAAACAAGTGCAGGGAGGATGCACTTAAGATTTACTATACAAACAACAGAAGTCTAATGAATAAAATTAACTTGTTGAGATGTAAAGCATGTGTAGAGAGATTCTATATCATAGCTATTACTGAATCCTGGATCAATATGGTGGAAATCGAGATAAAAGGTACAAACAATTTCACAAGGATAGAGAAGGCAAGAGAAGGGGAGGAGTAGCACTTTTCGTCAAAAACACAGGCAATTGTATTATCAACCATTCGATTAAGGAAGAGATCACAGATTCTATAAAGGGGGAAAAAAAGCAAGATTAGGAAACTAATTATTGTTGTCCTATAAAGACCCTCTAACCTAAGCATTGTACAGACTGAACTACTGATGCAAGAAATTTGCAAGGTTTCCCACTACAAAAGTATTGTGGGCATAAGGGATTTTAATTATAGAAACTTTGACTGGGAAATTTATTAGGAGATGAAGAGGTGCACAAAGTTTAGAAGTGGTGCAAGATAAGCTTCTAAGACAAATGATTACCAATCCTACGAGGGGAGAGAATACTCTGGACTTATTCTTCACTACAAATGAGTATGGGATCCAATGTATTTAACGTTTCGCCCAGCAGGGCATCTTCAGATATAACACAGTGGAGATACATCTGACTCCTTATATTGGATTCCATACTCTGCGTATGGCCTCTCTCCTACAAAGCCAATTTTGAAAATCTGAGGAAATATTTAGGACAACTGGTCACATATTAGGCAAGCCCTGAGGACAATGATAGAGTTAACTATCTAGATGAAAAGTATTGTCAGAGCTGGTACACGGACAACGTCAATAGTGTATTGAGGGGTCAAGACCAAGGTCGAGTCAAGGACGAAATTCTGCAATAACCACGTCATGTCACATACATGCCTGAGATCAATAGTACAGTGACCTAACCACTATGATTTTGCTTGCGCAAAATAAATCTATTCTCCTGAAGGCGATACAGAACATAAGAACATATGAATGAAGGAGACTGCAAGAGAACATAAGGCCTACACTACGCAGTTTAATGTCTATTACCACCTGTCATCCCAATTCATAAAGTTGTCTAACCGTTTCTTAAAACAATCAATAGTTTCAGCGCCCACTACATGGTTACTAAGTCTATTCCACTCGTTGACCACCCTATTAGTATTTTTTTCTATTTCCTTTTTAAATCTAAAGTTGTCCAATTAAATCTACTGCTGCGAATCCTACCCTGTTGTCTTAATATGATGACCTTGTATGCGTCACCCTTGTTAAAGCCTTTGATCCACTTAAACACCTCTATTAGATCACCCAGTACTCTGCGTCTTTCCAGAGAAATCATAATGTGAGTCACAAATCAAATTATGTCTCTCGATGTGATCTCTGATTCTATTAACTCTTACTGACTCAAGCATTTTACCTATAACTGAGATCAAACTGATTGGCCCGCAGTTGCATATAGACGATTTATCTCCCTTTTTTAAAAAGGGAACAACGTTTGGCTGTCCCAAAGCAATAGGCACAAAACCAGTGTCTACCATCTTATCAAATATTTCTGTTAACTGGTCACAGATTTCAAATATACATTCTTTAAGCACTCTGAAAAATTTCGTGTGGACCCGGGGATTTTATAGCTTTAAGTCTTTCAGTCTGTTTGACTACTTCTGTCTTACTAACGCTGATATTTGATAGTCTACTTTCTTCATCCCTACTAAAAATCGGATCACAGTCAGGTACCTTATCTAACCTCTCCTTAGTAAACACAGAGAGAAAATGTTTGTTAACCGCCTCACTCATTTTTTCTCCGATTCCATCATGACATTTTCGTCGTTTTTAATTGGGCCTATCTTTTCCTTGTTTTTTGTTCTGTAGAGATGAAAGAAGCCCTTTGGGTTGGATCTAGCTTGCCTGGCAACCTTAATTTCATAGTTACGTTTAGTTGCGCGACTGTTCTTTTTAACTAGTCTACTCCTTTTTTTTTTTTTTTTTTTTTTATCCTTGCGTAAAGTCCTCTCATCGCTCCGATCTCATATTTCAGCGCTTCTATAAAGAGGAAGGTGAGGAGCCTACGCCAGAAGGCGCATAGCTGAAGCCAAAGCCGTCACCGTTGACTTGGATTGTTAGGAATGGGAGAGAGTATGGGGAACTCGAACTTAAAACTAAGAGAGGTCAAAACCAGTATACTTCCGATTAGGCCACCAGCGTACAAGATATTTCTAAGTGGACATTTACATTAGACCAAATAAAAGACGCTGTGATGACTATCTAAAAACAGAGACGGACAAGAAGGGTGAAATTCCATTACATTTGGAAAGGTATACAATACAATAAGGAAAAAAATGTGGGCTGTAACGATCGCTAAATGTTACCACTGGATCCCCAGGCGGCATTTGGGCACTTGAAGAATGAAGTACGCATAAATATACTATAATTTGCTTGGCAAATATAATAATTGACATTGAATACTGCAAACACAACATTCGTTGTCAGGTGGCGATTTTTTTTTTTTTTTTTTTTTTTTTTTTTTTACGACAAAACTCTTAATGCTGTTATGGTGTTTGTAAATGCTACATTGATATTGAATATTGAGTCTTTCTTAGATAGACCTTTAAGCTATCTTTTGTGTCTCTCTAACAACTTGTTTAGAATATTCTAGGTTGGATGCAATTTCAAAAGTCTTTTCCAATTCAATAAAGATTACAGCAGAAAAAACAAAACAAAATAACAGATTCCTTTGGATATTTTGACAGAAGGAAGTGGAAGGAATGATAAATCTGTTACATTTGAGGAACCTACCAATAATTTACAGTATGCTAATTTTTATTCTGTTCATTATTGTAATACTATTTTTCCTTTCAAGTCTTTGAGAGTGTATATAATCTATACCTTGGGAAAAAATAAATGATTAGTTTAAGAATCACAAAGTTGATGAAAATTAAGTTGCAGCAGAGCAACAATGTCTAGAAAATTCATTCCTCATGGCTCCGTGGTTTGACAGGCTCTGATGTGGTCCTATGCGGTACGTAATAAATATTGGCTCAAGTGTCTATCTATGTTTTTACCTTTGTCATTTGAGGCACACATTATTTTTAGCGTAGAGATGGACAATATAAATGTGTGTTGTATACGGAATATCCACCTTTTCGTTTTTCTTTATGTTTTTCATTTATGATTTTATCCGCAAAAACAGTTCTTCTTTAGTTGGGATGATCTGACCTGCCCTTCCAAAATGTCACCGAGGTCAACTGAAACCTTAAAAAGATAT
>NC_134778.1:23909358-23911858 GCF_046742065.1 Oratosquilla oratoria | reverse complement strand
GTATATATGTAAGTATGTATTTGTGTATGTCTATATTTATGTATATATGTATGTTTTTATGTATGTATGCATGTTTGTTTGTATGTATGTATGTATGTATGTATGTATGTATGTATGTATGTATGTATGTATGTATGTATGTATGTATGTATGTATGTATGTATGTATGTATGTATTTATGTATGTATGTATGTGTATGTATGTATGCATTTATGTATGTATGTATGTATTTATGTATGTATGTATATATGTATGTATGTATGCATGTATGTAAGCATGTATTGTATGTATGTATGCATGTATGTATATATGCATGTATGTATGTATGAATGTATGTATTTATCTATGTATATATATATATATATATATATATATATATATATATACTGTATATACGTAAATAGCTAAGTACGTTGCTAGGTAGATATGGATGCATGTACATATTGATGCCTAAGTGCCTAAATGTATAAGTATTTGCGACAATACAGATTATATACATATGTATGAATATGAATATGAATATATACCCTTAAATTATTCACTTTACTACTGCATACTCTATTTTCTATATCATATATCCTTTCTCAGTCTTATCACTCTCATGGCTCTCTTTCTCCAAAGAAGTCGGCTGCACATGCTTCCCTATTTCCAGGTGCTTCTCTTCTTCCTTCTGTTTCTCATATGCGTCTCCCTGCTACCTCCTTCAACTGCTGATTTTGAGGAGAAATGTCACAGTGCACAAAAAGGAGGAGGGCATGTTTACATGCAGATGTAAGAAAGCTGGTTGGACATTGTCGACGGCGATTCCCCGAGGCCATAGAGGAACGAAGCTACTGAGAGCTTCAGCGATTCATGAATAATGATAATCTTACAAAAGAAAGAAAATACGGCGAAGAAAAAGATGGAGAAATGGGATGAAATGAAGGGGCAAAAATAAAGGCATGAGGAAAGGATCCGAAAGAATTCTGTTCTATAAAAGGTTATCTCAAATGTCTCGGAAAATGATCGCGAAGGTTAGATAAAGCCTCACCCTGAAAAAGGCGAAGTCACCAGGTTGCCTCTCTGCCCACCCCCTCTGTCTGTCTGTCTGTCTGTCTGTCTGTCTGTCTGTCTGTCTGTCTGTCTGTCTGTCTGTCTGTCTGTCTGTCTGTCTGTCTGTCTGTCTGTCTGTCTGTCTGTCTGTCTGTCTGTCTGTCTGTCTGTCTGTCTGTCTGTCTGTCTGTCTGTCTGTCTGTCTGTCTGTCTGTCTGTCTGTCTGTCTGTCTGTCTGTCTGTCTGTCTGTCTGTCTGTCTGTCTGTCTGTCTGTCTGTCTGTCTGTCTGTCTGTCTGTCTGTCTGTCTGTCTGTCTGTCTGTCTGTCTGTCTGTCTGTCTGTCTGTCTGTCTGTCTGTCTGTCTGTCACTCTCTCTCTCTCTCTCTCTCTCTCTCTCTCTCTCTCTCTCTCTCTCTCTCTCTCTCTCTCTCTCTCTCTCTCTCTCTCTCTCTCTCTCTCTCTCTCTCTCTCATTCTCCCTCTAGGCCAAGACAAAAGGAGGATCTTGTGGTTTCTTGTAGTGTTCTTCAGCTCGAGGGGATATAAGAAAGCATTTGAAGCTGAAGTGATGGTACGAGAAGAAACGCTGCGGGTGATCTGCATACGAATGACTTCGGATATCTGAATATAGCGCACGTTATAGCAAAAAGAGTTTTATAACTGAAGATTTATATGCATATATTAGTAAAGCTATATGTCCATGCATATGTACATGCATATATAATGTATATATGTATATATCATATATACATATATATATACATATATAAATGTATATATATATGTATATATATACATATATATATGTATATATATATATATATATATATATATGTGTGTGTGTGTGTATATATACATATACATTTATATATATTTATATGTATGTATACATATATATATATAAATGTATATATATAAATATATACATATATATATATATATATATATATATATACAAAGAAACTGAAAAATTATTGCTAAAAAGAGACAGGCTTATAAGAAATATAAGTGTTCGGCTGTATCTAATGACTATGAAAGTTATGTATCAATACAGAGTGGTTTAAAAAAGGCAATAAAAAACCAAAACGACAATACGAAATGAATATCGCTGATAAATCCAAAGAGAACCCCAAATAATTCTATAGTTACATTAGAGATAAAAAGGTTGTTAGGAATCACATTGGTCTACTATTATCTGTTGACGGTCAACCTGAATATTCAAATGAAGGAATGCTTAATATTTAAAAACAAATATTTTAGCTCGGTATTCATAAACGAAAGACCTCAAAGTAAACTCCAAACTAAAACCTGTGAAAAGTCTTGGGTAAACTTACTCACTAGGCCTACGGTTAAAAAAAAAAAAAAAAAAAAAAAAAAAAAAAAAAAAAAAAAAAGGCCCTGACGGTTGGCATCCAAGAACCTTAAAGGAAATGAAAAATGATATTGTTGTTTCATTAGAAATTATTTT
>NC_134778.1:23894358-23899358 GCF_046742065.1 Oratosquilla oratoria | reverse complement strand
ACTTATATTTCTTATAAGCCTGTCTCTTTTTAGCAATACTTTTTTCAGTTTCTTTGTCGAGCCACTTTGGGCGAGCCTGATTTGGGGGACGTCTGTCCTTAAAAGGAATGTAAGTTTGAATCATCTTAGTGAGCGTATTTTGAAATATTTCCCACATCTGATTGTTACTTCACATTGTTACTTCCCGTATGAACAATCGTAACCGTGTTCTTCCGTCCTTGCTCCCTGATGGACCGGGTACAATCAACGATCACACACACACACACACACACACACACACACACACACACACACACACACACACACACACACACACACACACACACACACACACACACACACACACACACACACACACACACACACACACACACACACACACACACACACACACACACACACACACACACACACACACACACTGAATGGGTCCCAGTGACTATAGATACAATTTTATCAACCACAGTGCACTTTAATTCCAAGCCATCAACATATGAAGAACCGTGGAGGCACATGCAGAAATTGAAACGTGGTACTCCCGAGGACTCGAACCAAGGCTAGCACGTGACCAGTGCTTGTAGTGACTTGACCACTACACCATCAAGAAAGATATATGTTGAGCGCAACTTTTATTATATATTTGTATGCTCGAGTTTCATTCACATACACTAAAGTTTGCGTTCAACCCATTTCCACTATGATAGTATAATTGGTAAGTATACGAACGCGGGAAAGTATTTGTACAGCACTGAATGACTGAATGGGTCCCAGTGACTAGAGATACATTTTTATTAACCACAGTGCACTTTGATTCTAAGCCATCAACATCGGAAGAACCGTGGAGGCACATGCAGAAATTGAAACAAGGTACTCCCGAGGACTCGAACAAAGGCCAGCACGTGACCAGTGCTTGTAGTGACTTGACCATTACACCATCAAGAGAGATATAAGTTGAGCGCAACTTGTCTTACATAATTTTATGCTCGAGTTACATACACATACAAGAAAGTTTGCGTTCAACCCATCTCCACTATAATAGTACAATTGGTAAGTATACGAACGCGGGAAAGTATTTGTACAACACTGAATGTTTCTTCTTACGTTCATTTCTTAGAATTAAAGTGCACTGTGGTTGATAAAAATGTGTCTCTAGTCACTGGGACCCATTCAGTGTTGTACATATATATATATATATGTTGGAAATGTTTAAGACAGATTGAACATTTTTAGAAGCTCCGCCATGGGATACGAACCCTGACCCGTGCGTCGATAATCACGAGGCCAAGACGCTAGCAACCATGCAATGTTCAATCTGTCTTAAACATTCCCAACTTGTCGGAGGGCTCGCCTAATACGGGATTAGATGAAAATGAAACTAGATCTTCCAATGTTACGTGAAGCGTGGTCGGCGACTAATACAGTCCTTTTGAACCATCACCATGTAGCATGGTTGCTAGCGTCTTGGCCTCGTGATTATCGACGCACGGGTCAGGGTTCGTATCCCATGGCGGAGCTTCTAAAAATGTTCAATCTGTCTTAAACATTCCCAACTTGTCGGAGGGCTCGCCTAATACGGGATTAGATGAAAGTGAGACTAGATCTTCCAATGTTACGTGAAGCGTGGTCGGGGACTAATACAGTCCTTTTGAACCATCACCATGTAGCATGGTTGCTAGCGTCTTGGCCTCGTGATTATCGACGCACGGGTCAGGGTTCGTATCCCATTTCGGAGCTTCTAAAAATGTTCAATCTGTCTTAAACATTCCCAACTTGTCGGAGGGCTCGCCTAATACGGGATTAGATGAAAATGAGACTAGATCTTCCAATGTTACGTGAAGCGTGGTCGGGGACTAATACAGTCCTTTTGAACCATCACCATATAGCATGGTTGCTATCGTCTTGGCCTCGTGATTATCGACGCACGGGTCAGGGTTCGTATCCCATGGCGGAGCTTCTAAAAATGTTCAATCTGTCTTAAACATTCCCAACTTGTCGGAGGGCTCGCCTAATACGGGATTAGATGAAAATGAGACTAGATCTTCCAATGTTACGTGAAGCGTGGTCGGGGACTAATACAGTCCTTTTGAACCATCACCATGTAGCATGGTTGCTAGCGTCTTGGCCTCGTGATTATCGACGCACGGGTCAGGGTTCGTATCCCATGGCGGAGCTTCTAAAAATGTTCAATACATACAAATATATACATATATATACATACACATATATACATATATATATACATACACATATATATAAAGAGAGAGAGAGAGAGAGAGAAAGGGGGAGAGACTCTATTTCTTGTTCAACAAAGTTGAGTGCCGGCTTACAGTGCTGTGTTGCTTTTCAGCACTTTGTGTGGACCAAACTCGTACTGAATGCGTGCGTACGTGTGTACATGCTCCTTGTTCATATTTATGTGTATACGTATATTTGTGTTTGTGTTTGTGTTTGTGTTTACATGTTAGTGTGCTTGCCTTTGGTCAGGAGTTTACGTGTTCGCATGAAATCTCTCTTTTTTTTCGGACCCAAGCCAAGGGATGAAAGCAAAGCGTAAAGACTCCATCAAGGTTTAGGCTGAAACCCCCAAGATCAGAGGACATCAGTCGCTCACGCAGGCGTCCTTTCCTAACGCAACTTCCTTAGAACATTGACCAATTGACAAGTTTAATTTTGATGTAGTTAATACACCTATAATCAGATATATTGAATATCACCCTTTTCTCTAAAGTGAATAAGATCGGAAAACATTAATGTAATGTATAAAGGACGTCATCTTAGGAAAAAGATTTATCTTGATCAAATTAACCCCTTCATTATGATCTCTACTAAGTTCGATAGAATATCTATTAGTTAGCTAGAGCTAAATTTATAACGAGGAAGGGGTAACTATGGGAAGTACTTATATAAATATTTCATACACAAACCTTCATTAATTATCTTATAATGCTATGAATGGACACGTATCAAACAGTTGTCTTTATTCATAAGACATATTATACAGACTTGCTGGTGCTAATGACAAACGACTTCATTAAATTTAGAGTAATTGTAGACCTGGAGGTGACGACGACGACGACGACGACGACAACGAACGACGACGACGACGACGACGACGACGACGACGACGACGACGACGACGACGACGACGACGACGGTGACGACACGACGACGACGACGACGACGACGACGATGATGACGATGATGATAATGATGAAGAAGGAAAAGAAGAAGAAGAAGAAGAAGAAGAAGAAGAAGAAGAAGAAGAAGAAGAAGAAGAAGAAGAAGAAGAAGACGAAGAAGAAGAAGAAGAAGAAGAAGAAGAAGAAGAAGAAGAAGAAGAAGAAGAAGAAGAAGAAGAAGAAGAAGAAGAAGAAGAAGAAGAAGAAGAAGAAGAAGAAGAAGAAGAAGAACAACAACAACAACAACAACAACAACAGCAACAACAACAACAACTTAGGCAACAACAAGAAGAATAAAAGGAATCGGTTAAACACCATGAACTCCCCCTATCAGGCAAATAGGGTGGTGCTCCTTACAGAAGACTTTATAGAGTGGTAATTAATGAACCATACCTTTGGTTCAACTTGCCAGGGTTAAGGTCTGCATCGCCGTCACCCCGACCTCCGTCGCAAATATCGACGTTATAGCCTGTGAGCATCCAAGGCCGTATTAGATAGGATTCAAACAAATCCATGACATATTTTTCTACGATAACGGGTTAAAAGTTATATATACATATACATATACATATACATATATATATATATATATATATATATATACATATATATATATGTATATATATAGATATAGATATGTTTATCTGTATATATATATATATATATATATATATATATATATACATGTGTGTGTGTGTGTGTGTGTGTGTGTGTGTGTGTGTGTGTGTGTGTGTGTGTGTGTGTGTGTGTGTGTGTGTGTGTGTGTGTGTGTGTGTGTGTGTGTGTGTGTGTGTGTGTGTGTGTGTGTGTGTGTGTGTGTTTCTGTGTGTGTGTTTGTCTGTGTGTGTGTGTGTGTGTGTGTGTGTGTGTGTGTGTGTGT
This sequence comes from Oratosquilla oratoria, assembly GCF_046742065.1. Classification (NCBI taxonomy): domain Eukaryota; kingdom Metazoa; phylum Arthropoda; class Malacostraca; order Stomatopoda; family Squillidae; genus Oratosquilla; species Oratosquilla oratoria. The sequence continues at coordinate 23,895,299 of NC_134778.1, read as the reverse complement.
GTGTGTGTGTGTGTGTGTGTGTGTGTGTGTGTGTGTGTGTGTGTGTACATACATATGTATGTACATTAATATGTTACCACTTCATTGCAAACCCATACTTCAGCGTCATGCATTAGGAGTATTATTGTAAGAACATTTGTTTAACAGTGACATGAATATAAACATTAGGCTTATCGCAATTTTGTTTTGTGCATTGGGTTTTGCAGAATCTATGAAATCCATGGATATAAAAGATTTTAACACATATTAATAAGTATATAAGGCGTCAGATAACAATGATGATTGCGATGTTATTTACCTTGACTTTAGCAAAGCGTTCGACAAGGTGCCACACCAGAGACTACTAAATAAAATCAAAGCCCATGGCATAGGAGGAAAAGTGTTAGAATGGATTAGAGCTTGGATTAGTAACAGAAAACAGCGGGCCACCATAAATGGAGTAAAATCTAGGTGGGGCAATGTTACAAGTGGGGCCCCCCAAGGCTCAGTTTTGGGTCCCTTGTTGTTCATTATGTACATAAACGACTTAGACGATGGGATAAATAGTAATGTTAGTAAGTTTGCGGACGACACTAAAATAGGATGCCAAATTAGTTCAGGAGACGGCGCAGAGATTCTGCAGGATGATCTTAACGAATTGCTCACATGGTCGGTGAAATGGAAAATGAACTTCAATATCTGTAAGTGTAGCCTGTTAAGCGCAGGGCTACACAACCCCGAAAATAGATCCAGCTTAGGTAACACGCTTTTAGAGAATACTGAGTGAGAGAGAGACTTGGGAGTTCTAGTGAGTCCGGACCTTAAAACCAGGAAACAATGCATTAGACTCAGTAATAAAGCTAACACAGGATTAGGTTTTATTGCTAGGACGGTAACGAATAGAAGTGCAGAGGTAATTATCAAACTCTATCTAGCGATAGTTAGACCCATTCTTGACTATG
>NC_134778.1:23886858-23889358 GCF_046742065.1 Oratosquilla oratoria | reverse complement strand
ACACTTAAAGAGCTGAAACAAGACCCATGACTAGTCTTTTGAAGTGATACGGCCTGTGGGTGTGCTAAAAGCTATCAGAGATCTAGACTCTGGAGCAAGGGAAATATGGATATATCCCCACATAAGGTCCAAGGTCGTGAACGCTACGTTGTTTTCACCGACGGAGTGTAAGAGGCTCTGTAATACAGGGATGGGGTGTCTATCTGGTATTGTAAGTTTAGGGACAACAAAGAGAGGGCAATTCCATTCACTGATTGATAGTTCAATGAAGTCTTGCGCAATCATGTCTTGAATAAGATTATCTACATTCATACATTTACTGTGATCTAATAGAGGTGTTCAAGTGGATCAAAGGCTTTAACAAAGGTCATGCAAACAAGGTCATCATATTAAAACAACAGGGCAGGACAATGGAATAGACTTAGAATCATGTAGCAAACGCTGAAACTATCAGTTGTTTTAAGAAACGGTTAGACAACTTTATGGATGGGGATGATAGGTGGTAATGGATATGGAGCTGCCTAGTGTAGGCCTTATGGTCTCTTGCAGTCTCCTTCATTCTTATGTTCCTACTGTGTGGCATTAATATGCGGGAATGTAACGTGGTTGAGAGTTCTCACGAAGGGGATGTATGATGCTGAACGAGATTACTAACTCCAAGGGTTTACCTGGAATGGCAATAGTACATCTGAACTTGTTGCAAAGTGTAAGCAAGTATGCCTGTTCACCAGGGAAGTCTATGGGGTTGAAATACGATGCATCAATGGGTTCCTGTGCTGTGGGCACGTCGAAAATAATGGTACAAACATAAGAAGTAGGGAATTGGTCATTCATGACTTTAATACTTAAGGGATATACTTCGAAATTACAAACGCTTGTACCAACTGTGAGATGAAAGGGTGCGTTAGTGTCGATGGCAATTGAAATGCAAGTATGCTCCTTCTTTGTCTTACAGCTAATGGCTGAAAGGATGGAAAAGTCATTGACACGGCAAGTTTCTGGCATACAGAGTAAATCGGTGTCTTGTGCTTGAAAAACTCGTATGTGTATTTTTGTATACTCACGAGGGAAATGTGTCTTTGAGCTGATAAGAACTGCGTGAGTGTGTTTGAATGTAAATAACACTTCTGTGACTGGTGTGGATTTGGTGTTGAACTCTTCTAAGAGGATCTAGAAAGTGTCCTCAGATGGTGAAAAATCACCAGTATTTAATGGGTGTTTGATTCTGAGTTTTGCTTATATCAATATGCAGGAGGTAGTGGGTCTACTATGTTTGGAACGTAATTCCACAGCTGTCAGTAAAGTAGAAGAGTTAGAGTTCTGCGGAGGGGTTGGAGGGGTTGAACACTAGAAAATCTGTTGTATGAAGGTGGTGTAACAAATTGTGTTAGCATTTGGTGCATCCTCCTGTGATGAAGTGGAGTGACTTTGAATGGAGGGAGTACAAGCACACGAGTACAAGTACACGCGGGGTCATATTTTGCTTGTGTCTACTCGGCCACATGAATGTAGTTTACTTTGTGAGAAGTAGCTGATGGCAATGCAGGGAGAAAATTATTTGCATAAATGATACAATTTTGACCAGGGTAAATGGCTATATTATGCTGCTTCACCAAAGTTAAACCTAGGAGGATATCAGTAGGAAAGTGAATGTCAGCTACGTAGGCGGTAGCTGGAATGGATGAGTACTCATCTTTGAAACTAATGTCTAGGAAAATTATACCAATGATAGGGAATGATGCACCATCTACATTGCAAAGGTTGACGTCGGGGGAGGGGGTCTAAAATGGTGTCATTTAGTTGCAATGCGCAATTTATGGAATCTGTGATATGTTAACTGGGGAACCCGTGTCGAAAAAGATTGTCACTTGTGTTCCTAGACGTAGCATTGAAAGTTAAGGAATGAGAAGATATGTCTGGGATATTCAGGGTATATGCAGGTAGAGTTGATGAGTGAATTTCCAGGTATGGAGTAATTGTCCTTGATGTGTATTGAGTCTTGGTATTCTGTAGTCATAAAGGAGGTGTGTTTTGTGAATACTTTGCAGGATAGTGATCTGGGGAGTTTGGTCTGTGCTACCTCCATGATAACAGCACACGGCAACGATCACTCGTGTGGAAACGTGTAGCGTGATAATCGAAGTGTCGGTTTGGTTGTGACATGTGTGGTAACATGTGTTTGCGAGATGTCCTGGTTTATGGAAGCACGTACAAACCAACCGTGTTCTTGATGGAGAGCGATGGCGTGAGTGATGTCGAGTGCGAGATTATGTATTTATCTCGTGTTATATGAGGGTGACATTGGTTTTGTGCCAACTGCTTGGAGGCAGGCAAACGTTTTTCCTGTTTTTAAGAAGGGAGATAGATCGTCTATATGCAACTACAGGCCAATCAGTTTGACATCGGTTATAGGAAAAATGCTTGAATCAATGATAGTAAATAGACTCAGAGAACACATCGAAGGGCATAATTTAATTCGTGATTCACAGCATGGTTCCGC
>NC_134778.1:23856858-23864358 GCF_046742065.1 Oratosquilla oratoria | reverse complement strand
CTCTCTCTCTCTCTCTCTCTCTCTCTCTCTCTCTCTCTCTCTCTCTCTCTCTCTCTCTCTCTCTCTCTCTCTCTCTCTCTCTCTCTCTCTCTCTCTCTCTCCTCTCTCTCTCTCCTCTCTCTCCTCTCTCTCCTCTCTCTCTCTCCTCTCTCTCTTCTGAATCTCCTCTCCATCTCCTCTCTCTCTCTCCTCTTTCTCTCTCTCCTCTCTCTCTCCCCTCTCTCTATCTCTCTCTCTCCTCTCTCTCTCTCTCTCTCTCTCTCTCATCTATTTCTCTCCCTCTCTCTCTCTCTCTCTCTCTCTCTCTCTCTCTCTCTCTCTCTCTCTCTCTCTCTCTCTCTCTCTCTCTTACTCTCTCTTCCAACACGCCTTCCTCCTCTTTCCATCTTCAGCATCCTACTCCTCCCTTACTTCCCCATTACTCTTCTACCCTACTCTCCCCTCTTTTCCTCCTCTTTATCCTTCTCCTTCTCCCCTTCCTAGACATCATCATCAACATCAGCAGTAGAAGCACCAACTGGATTGTTGAACCCCCACAGACATTACCTTCCCCACTCCCTTCCAATCGACTACATCAGCTAAGTAATTTGGTCTCCTAGTTCCTAGTTGACATCGAATGGAATATCCTCTATTTGCCTGTGCCTTTTTTAAATTCATATTAACCTTAACTTGTTTTTTACTTTCTTCTCCTTTACTTCCCTTTCCTCACCTCTCCCATTATCTTTCAGCCCTCTCTTCTTTTCCTCTCCTTTCTCCTTCCCTACTCTCTCCGTTCCTCTTCTCTCCTCCTCTCTTCTATCTTTGCCTCTCCTTTCCTCTCCTCTTTTTTTCTTTCATTTCCTCTCCTTTCCTATCTTCCCCTCTCTTCTACTCTCCTCTCTTTTCTTTTTATCTTTTCTCCTCTCTTTTCCTCTCCTCTCTCATCCTCTCCTCCCCTCTGCTCTTTTTTCCTCTCCAGTTCTCTCCTCTCTTATCCTTTGTTCCTCTAACCCTGTGTATCCTTGTTTGCAGTCCCAAACCCTCGCAACACCTCCACCTTCCATCCTGCCAACTTCCCTTCCTCTCCCTTATCCTTTGTCTCAGAGCCCTTCAATTCTCTCTCCATTCCATTCTTTCTCTCCTCACCATTCACCGTACAGTTTGAGTTTAGAAACTCCTCTTCCTTCTCCTCTTTTTCCTCATCGTCCTCCTTCTCCTTTTCCTCCTCCTCCTCGCTCTCCTTCCCCTCCTCTTTGCTCTCTTCCTATCCTTCTCCTCCTCCTTTTCCTCCTCCTCCTCCTCATTCCTCTCCTCCTCCTCCTCTTATACCCCCATTCTTGTCCTTATCCTTCTTATCGTCATCCAATAATATTTCTTCATTTCAACATTCCAATCTATTTATCCTCTTATTGGCCCATCGTTCTTATCTTCTCCACATCTTCCTCCTCCTCATTCACCGCCTCCTACTCCTTCCTATTCTCTTCCTTCTTGTCCTCCTCTTCCTCTTCCTCCCCCCCAGCTTCTTTCCCTCTTTCATCTTAATGCTCTTGCTCTTCCTCTTCCTTTCTCTGGTTTTCCTCCACTTCCTTCTCCTCCGCCTCTCCCTCCTCCTCCTGCATCACCTCCTACTCTTTCCTATTCTCTTCCTCCTCCTCCTCCTCCTCCTCCTCCTCCTCCTCCTCCTCTTCCTCCTTCCCCCGCCTCCTCTTTTTCCCTTACATCCTAATGCTCTTCTTCTTCTTCCATACTCTCGTCTTCCTCCTCCTCCTCCTTTGCCTAATTCCTCTCCCCTCCTCCTCCTCCTCCTCCTTCTCTATTTCTTCTCCCTCTCCCCTCCTCCTCCTCCTCTTCCTCCATATCGCCATCCAATAATGCCTCTTCCTCCTCTCAACATTCCAATTTATATATCTTCTTGATGGCTTACATTGAGGATTTCTTCTTTAACTCCTTCCCTCCTTCTTCCTATTCTCTTTTCTCTTCCCCCATTATAAAGCATTGAATGATTAAGTTTTATATGAACAATATTCTGGGAACTTTTGGTGGCTCCCTTACAGACCTTTATAGTTGGGGAATCACCAGTCAAAGAAGAAGACAAATTTCTTTAATTTATATCTTCATTTCTTTCTACTATGCTCCTTAAACCTCTCCTTTACTATTTCTGTGATTCCGCCTTTTCGGCACATTATTCCCACGGTGGTCATTGGTGTTAAATGTGAATATCTCTCACTATTTCACCCACAGTTTCCGTTTCTCATCCTCCTTCCCCCTCTTTCTCCCATCTCCTCCTTCCCCTCCTCCCCTCCTCCTCCCCTTCTCCTCCCATCTCCTCCCCTCCTCCTCCCCTCCTCCTCCTCCCCTCCTCCTCCCCTCCTCTTCCTCCCTTTTCCCTCTCCTCCTCACCATCATCCTCCCTCTCCTCCTCCTCCCTCTCCCTCCCCTACTCCCTACTCCTCCTTCTATTCCTCCTCCCCTCCTCTTCCCCACCTCCTCCCTTTTCTGTCTTTCTCCTTTCTCCCTATGTCTCCTCCTCCCTACACCTCCTTCCCCCTCCCATCTCTATTATGTCTTTTTCTTTTCTCCCTGTGTCTCCTACTCCTCCTCCTCCTCCTCCTCCTCCTCCTCCTCCTCCTCCTCCTCCTCCTTCCTCCCAACCCTCTCGCGGTTGGGTTCTTGTCAAAGTCACTATTGTCAGACTTGAACTGAATTTGTGTGCTTCTATCTTGTCAACAACCTCTTTTATTTTCCTCTACACCTCTACAGTATAATCAGCATTAATCCCTTCCACCGTCTCCTTTTCCTCAGCCTTTCCTTCTCCTGCTCTTCCTCTATCTCCTCCGTCCCTATTTTCTTCAATTCTTTCTACTCTTTCTCTTTTTCCTTCTAGTTTTCCTTATCTTCCTTTTCATTATCCTCTCCCCTTCCTCTTCCCATATTTTTTTCTCTCTTCTTCTCTTCATCTCTTTTTTTTCTATTCTTCTTTCTGTTCATCAACTTTCATTTTCCTTTTTTTATTTCCCCTTTTTCTTTTTTCTTTTGCCTTTCCGATTGTTTTTCATTTTCATTTTCATTTTCATTTTCATTTTCATTTTCATTTTCATTTTCATTTTCATTTTCATTTTCATTTTCATTTTCATTTTCATTTTCATTTTCATTTTCATTTTCATTTTCATTTTCATTTTCATTTTCATTTTCATTTTCATTTTTCTTCACATCTCATATCCTATTTATTTTTTTCATTTCCACATATTTTTCCATTTATTTTTACTTTCCCCTGCTCTACTCTTCACATTCTCCTTTCCCGTCCTCCTTTTCATGCTTTATCCTTCTTCACTTCCTTGGTCTTACCTCCTTCTCCTATTCTCCTCCTCCTCCTCCTCCACCTCTTCCTCTTCCTATATTGTCACTACTGCTCCTCTTTTTTCCTCCACCTATCAAATTCATGCCTTATATATTCTATTGCTCTCTCTCTCTCTCTCTCTCTCTCTCTCTCTCTCTCTCTCTCTCTCTCTCTCTCTCTCTCTCTCTCTCTCTCTCTCTCTCTCTCTCTCTCTCTCTCTCTCTCTCTCTCTCTCTCTCTCTCTCTCTCTCTCTCTTTCATCTTCCCCCTTTTTTACCCATCTATCTTGGTTGCGTCCTACATCATCTCCTCATTAATTTACCTGCGCCTCACCATCCCTTACTTACCCTTTCTTCTTTTTTCTTCTCTTCTTTTCTCTCCTGTTATCTTCTCTTCTCTTCTCCTTTCTACTCTTCTTCTCTTCTCTTCTCTTCTCTTCTCTTCTCTTCTCTTCTCTTCTCTTCTCTTTCCCATTATTCAGTTTTCCTTAATTGTCTCCTCTGTCCCTTTTTTCTATTTTCCTCTCCTCTCCTCTCCTCTCCTCTCCTCTCCTCTCCTCTCCTCTCCTCTCCTCTCCTCTCCTCTCCTCTCCTCTCCTCTCCTCTCCTTTCTTCTCTTTTCTCTCCTGTGGGTTTATTTTCCTTTCTCTTCTCCTTTCCTTTCTTGCCCTTCTCCTCCTTCAGTCTATTCATTTAATCTCATATGTCTGCTTTTATTATGTGCCATTTGTCGTCATGTCATCATTTGTCTTGAGGACTTATAATCCTCTTTCTCCTCCTCTTCGTGCGTTCATCATCACTTTATTTCATTAACTGACCTTTTTTTCTTTCGTCGTGTCGTATATCTCCTCCGTTTCCTTTCCACTGTCAACTCCATTCTCCCTCCACTTCCTCTCTATCTCTACCCTCCCTTCCATTCTTCCTGTAGTTCTTTCGTTCGCATGTTTAATCGTTCCACACGCTCCTTTCCTTTGCCATATTTTTCTCTTCTCCCCCTCTACTTTCCCCTCCTTTTCATTCTTTTCCTTTCTTTATATGTTCTCGCCCAGCTTCCCTTTCTTTTCTCCTCCTCTTCCCTTTCTTCCACTTTCCTTCCTCATTCTCCCCCACTACTATTGTTATTTACGAGAACATATCTATTTATTTACTTATCTTATTTATGGCTTTGCCTCTTTCTGTCTCTCTTCCAACATATTTCTTCCTCGGCCCCCTTCCCCTCTCCTCCCACTCCTCCGCTCCTCACCCACTACGACCTCCTCCTGCTCTTCCTCCTCCCCCTCTCCTCCTCCCCCTCTCCTCCTCCCCCTCTCCTCCTCCCCCTCTCCTTCTCCCCCTCTCCTCCTCCCCCTCTCCTCCTCCCCCTCTCCTCCTCCCCCTCTCCTCCTCCATTTCCACTTTTATCTCTTAATTTCGAGAGATCCTAGGACCTTCTACCTGAACCTAACTTATCTTTTCAATTTTCTTTAAAATCTCAGAACCTTTCAACATTCTATTGACTTGCTTTTACTTCTAGGTAACCTCCTGTTCCTCTCCTACCTTTTCCTTCGTCACCTTCTCCTTTTTAATTTCTTTGCTTTTTCACTTCCTCCTGCTCCTTCTTCTATTCCCATTATTCTTTTACCTTTCCTTCTGCACTTTCTCCGCTTCTTTTGCCTTCTATTTTCTTATTTTCACTTTCAGTTCTTCTCTCATTCTTCCTTTTCGTTGTTTTTATCAGCGATAGCAGTAGGGTATCCTCCTCCTCCTCCTCCTCCTCCTCCTCCTCCTCCTCCTCCTCCTCATCATCATCATCATCATCATCATCATCATCATCATCATCATCATCATCATCATCATCATCATCATCATCATCATCATCATCATCATCATCATCATCATCATCATCATCATCATCATCATCATCATCATCATCATCATCATGTACCCTTGCCCAACGCTGTTTCACCATACACAAAGATTACAAAGGATTACAAAGGCGGAGAATGCCGACAGGAGACCTTTTGATCCATATCTAGGTTCGGATGAAAATAAAAATCATATTGATAATAAATTAAAACTATAATAATGTAAATAACAAATAAAATACATAAATAAATGCATAGGTATAGTTGAATAACAAACAAACAGGTAAATAGTAAATGATAATAAATTGACATATAACTAATAATAAATGAAAATCAGACAGACAAATTATAACAAAACAAAAACAAATAATATAACATAAATTATAATCATTACAGCATCTTACTTAGGTATTTATCTAAATGATTCTTAAAGCTTCGAACTGAACTACATTGCACTACCTGTGCAGGAAGTTTATTCCATTCATTAACTACACGGTTGGCAAAGTTGTTTCTACCTACTTCCAAATTGAATCTATTTCCGGACAGTTTGAGACCATTGTTTCTTGTCTGATTCTCATTCAATGTGAAAATTTTGTCACTTTTGATGTTGTCAATTCTCTTTAAAATCTTAAAGACCTGTATCAAGTCACCTCTGAGTCTACGCTTTTTTAGGGAAAACAGATTCATGTTTTAGTCGATTTTCGTATGATTTATTTTTTATATTTGGAATCAGTTTTGTGGCTCGCCGTTGTACTTTTTCCAGTCTGTCAATGTCTTTAATGAGATTCGGTGACCATACGGAAACAGCATATTCCAAATGTGGACGAACTAACGATTTATATAGCTTGTTAATGAGTGATGGACTTTTGAAATCAAAAGATCGCACAATCAATCCCAGAATCTTATTTGCTTTCTCAGAGGCTGAAATACACTGCTTGGATGATTTGAGGTCGTTAGTAATAATTACGCTGAGATCTTTTTCACTATCCACTTTTGTTAACGAATTTCCAAATAACTTGTAATCGTACTTACTGTTATTTTTACCTATGTGCATTACCTTGCATTTACTTGTGTTAAATTTCATTAGCCACTTTTCAGACCATTGCTGTAATTCATCTAAATCTTCTTGAATATCTAATTGGTTTGAGTGATCATTTGCCACTCCGCACAGTTTTGTATCATCAGCAAATTTGGAAACAGTAGATTTTAGTCCATGGTCTATATCATTTATATATACTATGAATAGAAGTGGCCCAAGAACGGAACCCTGAGGAACTCCACTTGCAACACTTTTCCATCCAGAAGTTTTTCCATTTAAAACAACTCTCTGTTTTCGACCTTTCAACCAATTACTAGTCCAACCTAATAGGCTACCACTTATTCCATGCAAAGCTAATTTAGTAAGTAGTCTTTCGTGTGGGACGGTATCAAAAGCTTTTGCAAAGTCTAAATATATTAAATCTATATTGTTTCTTTTGTCATAATTCGAGATAACTGTGTTGTAGAATTCGAGTAAGTTAGTCACGCAAGAACGTTTCCGTCTGAAACCATGCTGGCTATCATTTATCAAACGGTTACTTTCTAAATGATATTCGATAGCATCTCTGATGATAGTTTCCATTATTTTTCCTACGATCGAAGTCAAAATTATAGGCCTATAGTTATTTGGTTTCTTTTTGTCACCTTTTTTGAATATGGTAGTAACGTTAGCTAGCTTCCATTCTCTTGGGACATCTCCGGATATGATGGATTTCTTGAAAATAATTTCTAATGGAACAACAATCTCATTTTTCATTTCCTTTAAGATTCTTGGATGCCAACCGTCAGGCCCTGGTGTTTTATTAACTTTGAGTTTGTCTATACACCTTTTAATTTTTTCTTTTGTTATATTTACCGTAGTGAGTAAGTTTACCCCAGACTTTTCACAGGTTTCAGTTTGGAATTCACTTTGAGGTGTTTCGTTTACGAATACCGAGCTAAAATAATTGTTTAAGATATTACACATTCCTTCATTTGAATATTCAAGTTGACCGTCAGCAGATAATAGTGGACCAATGTAATTCCTAACAACCTTTTTATCTCTAATGTAACTATAGAATTCTTTGGGATTCTCTTTGGATTTATCAGCGATGTTCATTTCGTATTGTCGTTTTCTTTTTCTTATTGTCTTTTTTAAATCTCTCTGTATTGATACATAACTTTCATAGTCATTAGATGCACCCGAGTACTTATATTTCTTATAAGCCTGTCTCTTTTTAGCAATACTTTTTTCAGTTTCTTTGTCGAGCCACTTTGGGCGAGCCTGATTTGGGGGACGTCTGTCCTTAAAAGGAATGTAAGT
>NC_134778.1:23829358-23839358 GCF_046742065.1 Oratosquilla oratoria | reverse complement strand
ACTATGATAGCCTTTGTAAGGAGAAAGTATGTAAACGTAAAATTATTGTGTAATTCTATCAAACATTTAGATATAGGTTATTTTCATTTTACTTTTTCATGGGCGGTAATACACTCGAGTTCAAAGATAATTAAAGGTTGGTTGAATTCTCCTCTTACGGTCGATTATATCTTATTTCCAAAGAGCGTCTCCCTCTTCAAGTTGATTTTTTTTCTTAACATATTATTTGTGTTAACTTTTCCATTGAGTTATATTGATACGTGTAACTATTTTCCATAAATTCTATCATAATTAAAATGACCATCATTTGCCCGCAGCAACGCGCGGGTAAACTGGCTAGTCTACTATAATAAAGTAGTAGCCTCTGTCTGTCTGTTTGTTTGTTTGTTCACGAACTCCTCCTAGGGTTTTGGAGGTAGACCTCCATAACCATTTATATTCTGATGCTCTGTCACTCCAGGTACTTGCATAACTATATCTAATTAAAAAAAAATATTTTGGTTAGGGTTAAGGGTTAAAGTTAGGTGGGGTATGGTGGCTTGACAAAGAAACTGAAAAAAGTATGGCTAGAAAGAGACAGGCTTATAAGAAATACAAGAGTTCGGGTGCATCTAATGACTATCAAAGTTATGTTTTAATACAGAGAGATTTAACCTATGAAAAGTCTAGGGTAAACTTACTAAGGTAAATATAACAAAAGAAAAAATTAAATGGCCCTGGTGTTAATAAAACACCAGGGCCTGACGGTTGGCATCCAAGAATCTTAAAGGAAGTTAAAAATGAGATTGTTGTTCCATGAGACATTATTTTAAAGAAACCCATTATATCCGGAGATGTCCCAAGAGAATGGAAGCTAGCTAACATTGCTACCATATTCAAAAAAGGTGACAAAAAGAATCCAAATAACTACAGGCCTATATGTTAGGTTAAAGATTATTCACGAACTCCTCCTAGGTTTTTGCAGATAGACTCCTATAATCATATATATTCTGAAATCTTATAACCCAAGGTACTTTGACAACTATCTTTCATTTGTCTGTCTGTCTGTCTGTCTATTTGTTTGTTTGTTTGTTTGTTTGTTTGTTCACGAACTCCATAACCATATATATTCTGATACCCTATCACTCCATGTACTTGGATAACTAAATTTTATTTCAAAAAAAAAAAAGTTGGTTAGGGTCAAGGGTTAAAGTTAGGTGGGGTATAGTTAGGTGTGTGTGTGTGTGCGTGTGGTGTGTGTGCATATGTGTGTGTGTGTGTGTGTGTGTGTGTGTGTGTGTGTGTCTATGTGTGTGTGTGTGTGTGTGTGTGTGTGTGTGTGTGTGTGTGTGTGTGTGTGTGTGTGTGTGTGTGTGTGTGTGTGTGTGTGTGTGTGTGAGTGTGTGTGTGTGTGTGTGTGTGTGTGTGTGTGTGTGTGTGTGTGTGTGTGTGTGTGTGTGTGTGTGTGTGTGTAAAAAAGTTTTATTTAACATTTAGAAGGCAGTGTAATCCTCATTACGAGGGATTCCAAAATATGGAATGTAACACTGACATCCTAAAACTGCAAAAGTCTCTCAAATTAACGAAAGTAAAGGGCTCTTGGTCAGGAGACAGGAGTAAGCAGTAGTTTGACCTCACTGTAGAGGCAGCGACGTAGTTGTAATATGACCACGTATGGTTCGTTGAAAGAAACGTGACGAAAGCAGTGCGGGGAAGAGTGGAAGGAAAAGGAGAGGAGAGGGACGGGCCGGGCCGGGGGTCGGTGGTCGGGGGTCTGGGGAATGGGGTGTAACAGACTTGAAAAACACCAAGAAGCAGAAAAAACAGTGGGAGGCGAGGATGGAGGTGGAGAAGGGGATGGAGGAGTGAAAGGATTGTGGTGGTGGAGGTATGATGGTGGCGTTAGGGATATTAATAGTGTTGACAGTGGGGATGTTAGTAATGATACCAACAGCAACAAGAGTAGGAACGGTCGCTACAGTAACAGCATATTCAACAACAAAATCAACGACACCAGGATCCACGACGATAGGTTTCAATTCTTATTTACAATAAGTTGATATAATCGACAAAAATATCGATAAAAAAAAAAGTCAGCAACGGCAGAATTAATGAAAAAAAAAAAAAAAAAAAATCAACGAAGTCAATAACAACCCCTCAGAAATCAATGTTTGTGTACCTTTAGCAAAAGTTTGTTGAACATGTGTGAAAAGCATGTTTGTTTAAAAACTATAATATTGGAAATTTACCTATGTAAAATCGAATACAATAACAAAATAGATTAATTTTGATTAAGGATTTCTCTTGCTGTGCGATGCTAAGTAAAATATGCAATACGAACTTTAAACAAACTTTTAAGAAACTTTGAAAGAAAAAGTACTAGTTTGTCTTAAGTAAATATAATGCCTAAATTATATAGACAGCGTTCTTTATGTATGATCTATATGAATATATATTTGAAATATCCTAAAGAAAAACACTGTTTCATCACATACTTGAAAGTATGCATGGCATGAGACAACCTTTCAACAACCGTTTGTATAACATTTGCTTTCTTGGGGGAGAGGGGAGAGAGAAAATATCAATAACAACACCGACAACAACAGAACCAGCACAACCACTATTATTAGCATCAACACAAACCTTTCATCTGCCTGGAAAAACATGGGCGCCTATGTTGCTAATGTGAATTAGGCCGTAAATACGTTAAAGCAAGACACGAATGGTTCTGTATACAAAATTTTTAATGGTATTGAAAGTGATTGACAATTCCAATAATGCTAGGAGACACGTTCTTGGGGATGTTAGTGATATGATGGTAGTAGGTGTTCAGTTGATGCTTATGATAGTGATAATGATGATTGGAGATCAGGAGTATGATAGCGACAGTGAAAGGGTGACAACGATGGCGTGATGGTGACGGTGACAGTGAAGGAGGAAGTGATGATTGTAATGGTGATAATGATGGTGAAACATTGGAATGAGTGAGGATAATGGTTTTGGTATTGATGGTGTTGACGGTGAGGGTTGTTTATAAAGTGCAAGATAAGAAAGGGTCAAGTGGAGAGAAAAAAAGCAGGGGACCAGCTACAAAGGGAAAGGGTAAATTGACTGGCGTTAGACATCGAGGAAAGAGGCTCGAGAAAGTACACACATGCACACATAAACACACACACACATACACACACACACACATACACACACACACGCACACACACACACACACACATACACACACACACGCACACACACACACACATACACACACACACACACACACACACACACACACACACACACACACACACACACACACACACACACACACACACACACACACACACACACACACACACACACACACACACACACGTGCGCGCACACACACACACAGAAAGCGAGACAGAGGAAGAGAGAGAGAGAGAGAGAGAGAGAGAGAGAGAGAGAGAGAGAGAGAGAGAGAGAGAGAGAGAGAGAGAGAGAGAGAGAGAGAGAGAGAGAGAGAGAGAGAGAGAGAGGAGAAATAAAGGATAGAGGGTGAGAGAGAGAGAGGGGGGGAGGAAGAGGGAAAAAATAGAGAAAATATTGTGTCAACTTTATTTTCTACAACGAAAACGGGGTGGAGAAACTGCACCGGACTATTCATGTCTTTGAGACGTGTCAACACACCAGTCAAAGGACTTCGAGCAGAAAATCTCAGGATATGCGTCGGGCAAAGGTTCCTCAGGCACAGCTAAACGCCACCTGGTTCAACCCTCATAACCTCTTCCACTCTAACTTCACTCTAACTTCCATAGGTAACTAAGATGAATTTGACCTACAAGTCGAGTTGCGCATTCTAAGGATTATTCGTAGTTCTTAATACGTGGGTAACTTTTCTTTTGCTGAATAAAATCTAATGATGACAAAATGAATTAATCATGTGAAAAAGAATAGATAGCATTTCAGCAAATAGAGAAAAATAAGAAGAAAGGAGAAAGAAAACGAAGAATAAAAATAAGACAAAGGAAGGAAAATTAACTTAATGAAAAACAACAGAAATGGAAACAAACAAGAAAATCTTTATGATACAAAAATAAAATAAAATAGACTAGTGAAAAAGGCCAATATTGAGCATGGGGACAGCAAGTTGACAGAATGGTTCGGTTCAAGATTTCTCGCCGGGATCGTGAGGATCCAACAAACTCAGTCATAAATGAATCAAATGAATAGATATACAAAAAGAAATTAATAAGTACATAGATATAAAAAAAGATTAAATAAATAGAGAAATAAATAAATAGATGAATAAACAAATCAAATAAATAAGTAAATACACACACACACACACACACACACACACACACACACACACACACACACACACACACACACACACACACACACACACACACACACACACACACACACACACACACACACACACACACACACACACACACACACACACATATATATATATATATATATATATACATACATATATATATATATACATATATATATATATACATATACACACATATATATATGTATATATATATATATATATATGTATATATATATATATATATATATATATTGGTGTAGCCAGGTAGTATATTCTCTTGTAAACATACGAGGTTGAAGGCTAAAGAGGATTCATTGTTGATTATTTTATTACGTGTAGCTTCGATACAACGTACAATCTTTTTGTCTTCAAATTTGACGTATCTTAGTAGTTGTCCTATTGTGGCCGACGTTTCGGAACTTCCTGGTTCCATCTTCTGGGCAATCTGATGTGCAGTGTCTGTGGATGTCTGTGGATGTCGTACGTCGGCCACAATAGGACAACTACTAAGATACGTCAAATTTGAAGACAAAAAGATTGTACGTTGTATCGAAGCTACACGTAATAAAATAATCAACAATGAATCCTCTTTAGCCTTCAACCTCGTATGTTTACAAGAGAATATATATATATATATACATATATATATGTATGTATATATGTATATATATATATATACATATGTATATGTATATGTATATATATAAATAAATATATACATATTGTCACATATATTCCCATATATGTAAGGTGGGGATAGTATAACTTTGGATAACGGCGCCCCGTGATAACGTGGGCATCAGATTACAGGACGAGTACTGAGGAGGACGCGTGGGAAGGAAACCTACTCAATGGAGTATTTGTTCTAACACTCAGCCTAGAACGAAGGAGAACGTTTTTTAGTTAATTGACCAATGGGGTTCAACCACCATAGACGCAATTCCTATGGGCCAATCAGAGGATTTTTGTAGAGAAGGGATCAGAGCGCCTTGGGCGTGTCAGTCTCAGTTTGAGGGTAGAGGGTAAAGTGTTAAGGTGTTGCCTTGGAGGGGTCATCGGCTGAAGTAAGTCCTCTGTACTCCCCCTGTATTAGTCTTAAGACAATAACTCAGCTAGTAACACCACTAGTGCTTCATGTAGTGGTGTTAAATGTTTATAGTAGTGACTTAGACAGTGTTTTTCGTTGGTAAAGTATTAATTAATTAATTAATCTTCTTTCACCCCCGTTAAAAGTTTTCGAGCGGGAATCTTCTGTTTTGAAATATATTTACTCATTTGAATGTAAACTTATTTACACACTTGAAGTTTAGTGATTGTAATCCTTCACGTAATCCTGTTGAGTTTTAATGAATAGTGTTAAACGTTATTCTGTGCGTTTCATTTTTCTTGATTTTCTTGATTTTAATAAAATCAAGTGGCGACCTTGTAATTTCTATTGGAGTTTTCCCAAAGACATGGGGTCTTGGGAACTCAGTCACCCATTCACTCTTACTATGTGTTACGAGTCTGACAACTTTACAATTTCTATTTGAGTTATCCCAAAGACATGGGGTCTTGGGAACTCATTTCACATACTTAATCTATTGCAAGTCAGATAGGTGAGCGAGATTCGTAACATATAAATTGGCGACCTTGCCAGGATTTTAACGGTAAAGTGAAAGAATTACCAACGAAAATATTTAGTATTAAATAGGATCAATAGTGTGAGAAAATGAAGTTGACAAGTACAGAGGAGGTATTGGAGTTTGTACACAAACAACCTACTAAAAAGGAGATACAGAACCTTACTGCTAACGATTTGAGATTCATAGCACAAAGTCTAGGGGTTGAGCACGCACATGAGGCAAATAAAACTGAATTAATAAGAATTGTTGTAGAAATAGTGCATAATCGAGATGAAAGTGGGGCAATGAGAGATGAAGGAAGGGCAGATAGAGAGTCTGTCACTTCAGAATGTGAGGAAGAGGAAGAAGTGGAAGAGGAAATGGAGAAGGGTGAATCTCAAAACACTGAGTCTCGATTAAGCGAATTACGGTTGAAGTTAGAGATAGCTAAGATAGAAGCTGAAGTAAAAAGGGAAGAAACTGAGAGAGCTAAGATAGAAGCTGAAGTAAAAAGGGAAGAAACTGAGAGAGCTAAGATAGAAGCTGAAGTAAAAAGGGAAGAAACTGAGAGAGTTAAGATGGAAACTGAAAAGGCTAGAGTAGACAATGAAAACCTTAGACTTCAAGTTAACTTACAAGAAAGTAGACGAGTGCTATCAGAATCTCAATTCGTGAATAGAAGGCTCAACTTTGATGTAGTGCATAACGCTAAATTGCTTCCTGAATTTGATGAATCACAGGTGGATACTTACTTTAGAACGTTTGAAGGAATAGCGGAAGATTATCAGTGGCCGAAGCAGTATTGGCCTGCATTGTTGCGAACAAGCCTCAGAGGCAAGCCGCTAAGAGTTTATGGTGCTTTAGAGGATTCACAAACAAAGGATTATGATGAAATCAAAGCAGCCATCCTACGAGCCTGTGAATTAGTGCCTGAAGTTTATAGGGTAAAATTTAGGAATCTGAGGAAGCAATCTAATATCTCACACGTTGAATTTAGTAGAGAGAAAAGAATGTTATGGGACCAATGGGTAAGATCCCGTAACGTAAATGGAGATTATAGGAAAACTAGCTGAGTTAATGTTAATGGAAGAGTATCTGAGATCCATCCCTAAAGAGGTGTCATTGTATCTTCAGGAGAAAGAAGTCTCGAAGTTGGAAGAGGCTGCTGTATTAGCAGATAAATATGAAATACTTAAACCTACTGCAGGGAAATTCTCAGTTACTCCAAGGGGGAGAGAGGAACAGCCGAGGATCCCACAATCAACCTCCTCAGGTGGACCTACAAAATCCCTAGAGGTCAAGAAAGGTGACTATATTAAGTCATCACAGATAATTTCATGTAGCTATTGTGGAAGGATAGGCCACCTGACGAGGGATTGTTGGCACAGGAGAAGGGAAATAGAGGGGGTTAAACCCATAGTATTATTAAATAGATGGGACACCCACATAGAAAGTAAAGTCCGAGAGGGGGAGGACGAGGAGGAGACCACCATGAGTAAGGTTGCCATAGACGGCATGGAGAAGAATGAGATGAAACCTCACTTGAGAGGTTATGACCCGTTCCTTTTTCAAGGAACAGTCACTATAAAGGGAGAGAAGAGAAAAGAGGTAACCATTCTGAGAGACTCAGGGGCCCTCCAATCAGTAATGCTGAGTAGCTTAGTTGAAAAACCTGTAGCAAAAGGGAGAGTAGTTATAGGCTTCCTAGGAGGCCTAGCCAAGGTGCCACTGGTAGAGGTAGATATGGAATCACCTCTATATGAGGGACAGGCAAAGATAGGCCTAGTAGATCAGTTGCCAGTGGAAGGAGTTGAAGTCATTCTAGGAAATGACTTAGTGGGTGGGAAGATGTGTCCCACACCTACATGGGAGAGAAGAGAGAGAGAAGGGTCTAAGGACCAAGTGAGGCCAATAAAGGTCTCAAGAGGGGAAGGCTGTGGAAATCCTAAATGTAAGGACAGTCTGAATCCCGAGGGAAGAATCCCTAGTGAAAATACTCAAGTCGAGACAGAGGTGGACTTGAGGTTCCTGTTCCGTGAGGAACGAGGCAGCGAGTCGGAAGTGTTTGACCTGACTCGCCTGTTTATGGGAGAGAAGAAGGGAGATGGAAAGAGTCTAAATGACTCACACAGAAAGGGAGAGAAGAAAGGAGAGAAGTGGAGTCTAAGTGGCTCACACAGAAAGGGAGAGAAGACAGGAGAGAAATGGAGTCTAAGTGACTCAAACAGAAAGGGAGAGAAGAAAGGAGATAAATGGAGTCTAAGTGACTCACACAGAAAGGGAGAGAAGAAAGGAGAGAAGTGGAGTCTAAGTGGCTCACACAGAAAGGGAGAGAAGAAAGGAGAGAAGTGGAGTCTAAGTGGCTCACACAGAAAGGGAGAGAAGACAGGAGAGAAATGGAGTCTAAGTGACTCAAACAGAAAGGGAGAGAAGAAAGGAGAGAAATGGAGTCTAAGCGACTCACACAGAAAGGGAGAGAAGAAAGGAGAGAAATGGAGTCTAAGCGACTCACACAGAAAGGGAGAGAAGAAAGGAGAGAAAAGGAGTCTAAGCGACTCATACAAAAAGGGAGAGAAGACAGGAGAGAAATGGAGTCTAAGTGACTCACACAGAAAGGGAGAGAAGAAAGGAGATGGGAGGAGTCTAAATGACTCACACAGAATGGGTGAGAAGAAAGGAGAAAAGAGTCCTAATGACTCACAAAGAATTGGAGAGAAGGAGGGAGAAACAAGGGGTCCCAGTGTCTTACAGGGAATGGGAGAGAAGGAGGTGGAGGCAATGAGCCCCTGTGGCTTACAGAGAGTTGGCTCCGATTTGAGAGACCGGAAGGAAGGAGTGGTGAGTGAGAGTGAGTTGTCAGAGGAATACTCTTTAGAGTCGGGAGTACTATTCCGCAAGTGGGTGGATAGTACCGGCTCTACTGATGACGCAGGATGGTCTGATAGGCGACAAATAGTGTTGCCGAAGGTCTACAGGGAAGGAGTTATGCGATTTGGGCATGATAATTCCTTTGCAGGACATAAAGGTGATCCAAGAGTGATGAAGTCGGTGGAGGCAGTGAGAAGTAGGTTGACCTCATGTTGGCAGAGTGTTCAAGAGCGAGTGAAGGCGAAAGTGCGAGAGCTTAAACGAGGAGCGAGGTTCAGTGACCCATACGACGTGACAAAACGAGTGAGGGAACTGAACAAAGTGGTTGTCACTCAGGGTAGGAGACGGAAGCAGCAGTTGTGTCATCTCGGTGTATGGAAAGCATACCAGGAGAGGGACAAGAGTGATGTGGGTGTGTCTGGCGGTAGTGTGCATGCCGTCTCCATCGGGCCTGAGGAAGACGAGGACTCGACCTTCCCCACCTTTGAGATGACGTGGAAGGCGAATGCAGAGGTGTGGCCACAGGTGGTGAGCCAGCTGGGTCATCTTTCGGCTGAGCAGCAAATGGACCTACTGGAGTTGCAGAGACGATACCAGGAGAGCTTTCGGGATGCCCCTGAGAGGACCCACCTGACGCTGCATGACGTGGACGGGAAGATGCGACGCCCATCAAGCAAGCCCCGTATCGTGTGAACCCGCAATAAGTGACTATCATTGAGGAAGGAACAAAGTTCCAGTGGACAAAGACTTATAATTCCGTTGTGCTTAAACTAAGAGTGTCAAAGAAAAGGGTATGCCATCAATGATCTTAGCAATTAAGTATTTTGTTGTGCATGTCCATGTTGGTGCCCAGGTAACGGTTCTCACAGACCACCATCCCTTGAAGTACCTTAACAAGTTTAAAGATAAGAACCTCCGCTTAACCAGATGGAGTTTGTTTTTGCAGGAGTATCATTTAGATGTTCGTCATGTACGAGGGAAGACAATGTGGTAGCCGATTGCCTGTCGATATTGTAAGTATGTTCTCCCTCAAGTAAACACAAAAAAAAAAAAAAAAATCTTTTCAAGATTTTTTTTTTAACCTTAAAGAGGGAGGTGTCACATATATTCCCATATATGTAAGGTGGGGATAGTATAACTTTGGATAACGGCGCCCCGTGATAACGTGGGCATCAGATTACAGGACGAGTACTGAGGAGGACGCGTGGGAAGGAAACCT
>NC_134778.1:23819358-23824358 GCF_046742065.1 Oratosquilla oratoria | reverse complement strand
ATATATATATATATATATATATATATACATTATCTATCTAGAAAGTATCCAGCCATTATGAATATTTGCAGAACTGGCCGTACGATCATAATAGACCTTAGTGGACACTGATAGAAGACCCTATTGCGTATGCCTGAGAGCCATACTCCCATGTGACACCTTATTAACCTACCAGACACAGTTTAGTAAGGATGTGTACTGTTTGACACGGCTCCTGACCCGTCAGCAGAAGGAATTTCGTGCTGAAACTTCACAGGACTTGCTATAAGGTGCTACAAATGACCCAGCTTTTATAAAACAAGTAGTAACCAGATATAAATTGTAGGTCTACGGCTATGACTAAGAAACAAAAGCTACTTACTCAGTTATTGTAAATGCGGTGGTCAAAGAATACACGTTTTTACTCAATTATGTCTGGAGGGTTAAGTGTCACATGAGAGTATGGCTGCTCATACATATGCAGTAGGATCTTCTGTCAGTGTCCGCCAAGTTCTGTAATGATCATATGACCAGTTATGCAAATATTCATAATGGCTGGGTACTTACGGGACGGACCTTGTATATACATACGTGTGTATATATATATGTATATATATATATATATATATATATATATATATATGTATATGTATATATATGTATATGTATATACATATATGTATATATAAGTATCTATATATATATATATATATATATATATGTGTGTGTGTGTGTGTGTGTGTGTGTGTGTGTGTATATGTAATATATATATATATATATATGTGTGTACATTAATTTTTCACTTTAATACCATGTCATCACGTTTAAGACTGGCAAGGATCTCGACGGAAACACATACGGAAACTGATACGTAGTGAAGCCAAGGACTCGAACCTAGCTCAGACGTAACAAATGAACAGTGACTTAAACCACTGCGCTATCATTAATCCTCTTGATAGCATAGTGGTTTAAGTCACTGTTCACTTGTTACGTCTGAGCTGGGTTCGAGTATTTGGCTTTACTACGTATCAGTTTCCGTGTATGTTTCCGTTGAGTTCCTTGCCAGTCTCGATCGTGATGACATGGAATTAAAGTAAAAAATTAATGTGGTTGAAAAAGATTGATATCTGTGTACAGGGGACCATTTAGTATATATACACATATATATATATATATGTGTTTATATATATATATATATATATATATATATATATATATACATGTATATATATATACTGTATATATATATATATATATATATATATATATATATATATATATGTATGTATATATGTATGTATATATGTATATATGTAAGTACAATAAAAACACTAAAAATGTATGTTCACAAATGCATGAGAAACACACCAGGAAAAATAAACTAACGAAGCACATCGCTTTCGTACAATTACGTCTTCAGTGTTACAGTAATACAAAGATGGAATTATAAAAGAAAGAAATAAAGTACAGAATGTATGACTGAGTGAGACATGGTGAAGAAGGAATTCGGAGAGGCAGTGGAAGAAGTACACGTGACTTTTACTGCCGTCTTAGTAACCAACAAGTATGGAATAATTGGTCATCACCGGTACATTACAGTTTAATTCTTTTTTAAATTGCTTGGCATATATAACTATCTGATTTGTACAAACCTTAATGGAGATTAACATTTATTCCCTTACTAGATTTTATCAAACTGCAATCAACTAAATTTCTTTCTGTGATGTTATTGTTATATGTGATGACTTTAGCGTTATCCCAGTCAACTGGGTGGTTAAAGTTGTTCATGTGGTTGAATATACCGCTAGATTGATTTCCCTCTCTAACGTAATTCTTATGTTGAATAATTCGTGCTTTGAGTGTTTTAGCAGTCCGACCAATATAAAAATGATTGCATCATTTACAAGGTATTTTGTACACACAGCCTTTATCACTAACGACGGAATTTTTTTGAGCAATTGTTTTACAGTGTTCTTATTGTTAAAAACCATGTTAATGTTAAAACTACGTAATAGGTTTGAGATGCTTTGTAGGTTCTCTTGGTACAGTAAAACTAACATGTTATTCTTATTAAAAGTTTGATGAGGTTTTAAAAGGTTCTTTTGGCACAATTATAAGCTGTGTCAAGAATATATTTAGTGTATCGTAGTCTAGTACCAATATCGTAAATATGTCTTATTTTATCATCGACGTACTCTGGGCTGCAAATGAGTAAAACTCTAATGAACATTGGAGAAAAAACAAATCGTTTTACGCCATCAGGGTGTGATGGTTGCGATATACACTAAACTTCAACTCACTTTCACGGCGATAGATATTACAATCAAGGAAAGGGAAAATGCCTTCATTCTCTATCTCCGCCGTGAACTTAATAGAACTAACCAAATTGTTAAGTTTATATAAAAAAAAAATCACTTACATTAACTTGAATGGGCCACAAACATAGGATGTTGTCAATGTACCACAGCCATATGATATTGGAAGGGATGATCTTATGTAATATTCTAGTTTAAAAAAAAATCTATATATAAATCACTCAATACGGGGGAGAGAGAATTACCCATGCTCATGCCAATTTTCTGGGAATAAAACTGATCACTAAATTGGAACTTGCAGTCTTTAACACACAATTAAATAATTTCAATTAAGGCGCCTGGGGGTAATGGTAAATCGTGCTTATTTAACTCTTCTTTTAAATAGATTAGAAGATCATCCAAAGGAACTTTAGTAAATAAACTAAAAATGTCATAACTTACTAACTTAAATTTGTAGTCCAGTTTTACCTCACCTAGTTTATCGATAATATCTAAACCATTCTTAACATGGGAAGTGGAAATAGTTCGAACTAATGGGATGAGAATTGTTACCAACCTTTTGGAGAGTTTATACGAGGCTGAACCTATTGAAGAAATGATTGGTCTTACCGGGTAATTTGGCTTATGTGTCTTAATCATGTAAGGCAAAGGGGGCTGATAGAAATAAACTTTTTGATGAGTTCACTATTTCCACTTAACAATTCTTTTATCTTCTTATTGAAATAGCTATTCACTAATTCAGTGGGATTCTTTATAAGTTGGACATAAGTATTTTGATCCTTGAGTAGTTCATCTATTTTGTTTAAATAATCCTTTTTGTTCGTAAATACTACAGCATTCGATTTATCAGCTTTTGTGATATGTAAATCACTGTTCTTTTTGAGAGTGTTAATAGCAAACTTGAAACGTTCAGGACAACTGGGAGGTACCTGATATATTAGAGCTTTATCACACTTTAAACTACAAAAAGCTGTGCCAATGTTAATGATGTTAGATGGATTTTGATGATTTGCAAAGCTGAGCCCAAATCATAAATCTGGTAAGTCATTTGGATGATAAGTTAACCACAAAATCTGGGTTAGCATGTTTGGTCCAATCACTGTCATTCATGAGGGTTAGCAATTTCATATTTAATCATCCTTTATGAGTCTCACACTCCGATCTCATTTTTCCATAACAGTAGTCCAAAAGCACTTCCTTGACATCAAATGATACACAACACCGGAATTTATGCTAATACACTTGATCCTATAGGCTTCTTTGACTTCTAATGTCGATTCGTTTCTTAAGAATGATGCGCTGAAAATCACCAAATGGTCGATCAGACATCTTCACAAATCGTTGAGGTAAGACCGACTTGGTTAATACTTGTTCTTTTATCCAGTTTTGTAGAAACTGTAGTCGTAATCACATCTTGTGGGCTTATAATTGTGCCAAAAGAACCTGTGTGTGTGTTTGTGTGTGTGTGTGTATGTGTGTGTGTGTGTGTGTGTGTGTGTGTGTGTGTGTGTGTGTGTGTGTGTGTGTGTGTGTGTGTGTGTGTGTGTGTGTGTGTGTGTGTGTGTGTGTGTGTGTGTGTGTGTGTGTGTGTGTGTGTGTGTGTGTGTGTGTGTGTGTGTGTGTGTGTGTGTGTGTGTGTGTGTGTGTATGTGTTTTTTTGTATATATAATTTTAATAAATAAATAAATTGTTTAATAAATCAGGGGTTCTTAGCCTGGTGCTTGCGAGCAACATGGTGCTCATACTGTTTTATACGGAGCTCCCCATAGATCCCTAAAATAGTGCTCGCAAGCACTAAGTATTAAGATACGGTACTTTCGTGTGCATATATTTTTATAACGTAGTGCTGAAATTTCTCCAAATCATGAATTTTGCTTTTATACGGTAGTTATTAGTAGAGCCCGGATTTCTAGTCCTAAAAAAGTGGTCAAAATAGCGCAAAAAATATGGTCAAAATAGCACTAAAAAAAGTTGATATTGCAGGTATCATAGCAAAATAGTTTTTATTTCTAGCAAAACAGTTCTTATTTGTAGCAAAATAGCACGTAAAACTTTGCTAGTTTTGGCTAAAATTCAGCAGTTTTCTTTCATGTGTAGGCAGCTATAAAAACTGAGAGAAAGTTATTATTCTAATCGGAAACCATATAGTTAAAAACTATAGAATAGATAACAAAACAAAGTAATACTTAATAATTAAACATTATTACAAGAAATAATTAACATTTTATTTATATTTTCCGTTGTAAGCGACAATCTTCTATCTGAAAGAATCATTTTCATTTTTGAAAATGTACGCTCAACTTCTACTGAAGTGACGGGAGCATACTTAAAATATATTTCGGATACGCACTCCATCGGATTGCTTCACTTTTGGCATTTTATAGCAGGTTCAATCACTTGTGTAACTGGTAATGGCGTGACCACAATAACAGTGACTTGCACAATTCACGTGGAATGCAGATTAGGTACACACGTGACACGTGTTTATACATTGCTACAATGTACTATTATACATTACTAATATATGTAAACATAACCCATTTTTAATTTTTTTTGCTTATAATTTCATTAATTTGACAAAAGCTCCACTTTTATCTTTTAATTATATTCTAAATTTTTCCTCAATTATATTTCTTGCGTTTTCTTTAATAGGAAAATTAAAGAAAGTTGAAGTATGGCAAACTTAGTTATATTAATTATTTATTC
>NC_134778.1:23796858-23804358 GCF_046742065.1 Oratosquilla oratoria | reverse complement strand
CCTTGTCTTGATAGCCACTCTTGTCAGACATAATGCTGGTCATTAGCACGGCTATCCCAAAAACATAGAGAGCATGGATACTTTGTGCAACCACCTTGAAGTCTTAGGATGAATCCAACAAATCTAAGATCTCCACAGATAAACCATTTATGTTCCTGGTAGCTCAGAGCAGACAACAGATGTGCCCTGCTTTCGTGGGATTCTTTCATTTCAACACAGTGCCCAACAGGGTTCGATGAAAACTTATTTCCGTTATTCAGAAGAACTGCCTTAAAACTTCTGTTCGATAAGCCAATGAAAAATGTCCATTCCATAGCATCATACTTCAGACCAAGTAATTCAATCAGTTCAGTAATATTGTTACAGTAGACCAGTGAAGATGTTTTAAAGGAAATGAAAAATTAGATTGTTGTTCCATTAGAAATTATTTTATAAGAAATCCATCATATCCGGAGATGTCCCAAGAGAATGGAAGCTAGCTAACGTTACTCCCATATTCAAAAAAGGTGACAAAAAGAATCCAAATAACTACAGGTCTATAAGTTTGACTTCAATCGTAGGAAAAATTATGGATTTCTTATAAAATAATTTGAAGTTGATGAATTCTGAGTAATTTCTGGGATTTCTTGAACACTTGAATTGGGTTCACTATATGACCCTTTATTTATTGTTTGTTTTATTTGTTCTTGAATGGACCGCTCTGCTCCTCTATCATTCAATCTAGCATTGTTATTATTCCTATCTGTTTCAATAGATTCTCTTATAATAGATTCTGGGTCTAAGTCTGCTTGATTAAAAATGGGATTAACTTTGATTTCACTAAGATCCCTAACTCAGCAGGACATATGATCATGCCCTCCCTTTTCATAGTTTCAGTACTATTGATAAATCTCCTTGGAAAACAGATTCTTCTATAACTATCACTGGAGTGTGTACGTTCTCATTCTTATAGAAAATGACCTCTAATTCTACTTCACCTAGTGTTTTTAACAGACTTCCTTCTACTCCTTGCAATGAGTAATGGATGGGCTCCAAAATTTTCATTCCTGGTTTTAATTTGTTTAAAACTTTGCTAGTTATATTATTAACTACAGATCCTGTATCAATAAATATTTGAATAGGTTTATTGATCACTCGACCTGCAATGAAAAGTCCTACAGATGTCCTTCCAATTGTTATAGTCAATATACACTTGTGCTTGATGTTGGTGGGTTTTTTTCACCCTCCTATCACTCTTGTCCCTAGCACAATGCTGTCTATGTGTATTTCTATGGTTAGCTCTGTAGTGTTGTTTTAGTTTGTGTCTTTTTTCTCTCTCTTTGTTCTACAACCCTGTGTTTTATGTCCTACTTTCTGGTGATACAAACAGAAAGGTGGGTTTCTATAATGAAAATCATCATGACCCTCATATTTGCAGTTTCTACCAATAGTGTCACAATAATATTCTTGTGCTTTATACACCCATTTATTACAATTGTAACATTCAATTTTAGCATTCCTTGAAGTGCCTTTAACTCTATGTTCAGATCCTCTGCTTCTGTAGTCACTCCTTGAGTTCTTAGTTTCTCTATGTTGTTGTTTTCCCACTGTCATGACATATGAACTAAATGCTTTATATTCTATATACCCCTGAAGAAGGTAATCGATCTCCCCTAAGTCCATTTTTGTTTTAAATATTTGTTCAACTTTGGTGCAGTTATCACAACTATGTACCAATAGAGCGTATGCTATTAACTTAGTAGCCTGAGAAAAATTTATTTTGTTACAAGATCTTTCTATCCAATCTGAATCCTTCAACATACGGTAGAAATAATGTACCAAGCCATCTGTCTAATTTTGCTAAATATTCTGTTTGATTCATTTGGCTTTACTTTCTTTATCATTCTAACCAAAGACCTGATAGGATCCTGGTCACATTTTAACAAAAAATGTTTAATGAATGTCTTCTTATAAACCTCATATTAGTTTATATATTTCATTTGCTGAAAATTTACCATAAACCTAGCCGTACCCTTCTCAGGATCTACATTTTCTTTTCTTTTATTTTTTTTCATCTGATATGGTTTTGTCACTATTGAAATATCTACTAAACTGAGAAACCTATTGATCCCCCCCCCCGAAAACTTTGGAATGTTTGTTTACGAGGTAATAACTTCATGCCGTAAAATTCCTGTAATTATACCTTTAATTATCAATGTCGATTTGCATCGACTGCTTTCTATGTAATTGTCTTCATACGTACGACGCGCACCTTACACGTACATCAACTTCGGTCACTAGCTCGTCCTCGTAGTAGCCCCTCGCAAGATCGAGAGAATACAAGGTCTGCTCGCGCGCATGTTGTGACGTCATCTGAAGGGGAGCCCACAGAGAAAATGGTGAAAACGTAAGTGAAAAATGTTAGGTAAAAGAGAAAACGTACAGACACCACAGAGTTTCTAGGAGACTTACCTATTTAATGTTCTGCAACCGTTAAAATGGGGGTTTCATTTTGGAAAAATGTTCTTGTGGTTTATCTTTGACATATTTAATAAAGAAACAGACGATGCAGTTAAAACTGGTGATTGACGTAAACGCCATCTAGTGAGAGAGCCGCACAGTAAAATGTATGTGGACGATGCGGCTCTCCGTGCGCTTTCCCGTCTTTCCTATATAGTCTTTGGGCCAAGCACTTCTAGTGACGTCAATGCGCAAACGACCTAAATACTGGATAGCTGTTGAGTAGACCTTGTATTCTCTCGATCTTGGCCCCTCGTTCACACCTCGTAGCCGAATCTTCGTACCAGCGTGCACTTCTGCTTATAGTTCGTACCCTCGTAATCAGCACGTGCAGCGTAGTCTTCAAGCTAGATGTACCCGTACACTCGTAGCCGTATTTTACACTAATTCTAATCACCAGTCTCTTCGTTAGTAGCGTTGCGTTTCATCCCTAGATTGCCATCATCTGTGTACCCTGCTGTCACACTGTTGCCGCCTCTAAGTCCCGTCTTTCTTTCGTGCTTTTATTTCGTTTAGTATGTCTATCACATTCTACTTTCCTTTCACCACTGTCTTTGCGACATACTATTGTCACTCACAATTTTAGTCGGTAGACCTCATGCCTCCAATCACCCACTGTTAAATTCCTTTTCCTTCAGTTATAGTCTTCAATCGAGGTAAAAACTTTTGACGATTTGTCTTTATTTTCTTCTTCAAATTATTACAACTTGCTTTTCTCAGTTACACTCAAGGAATCCTGTCAAGTACACTCATGATTTCTTTAGTCCAGTGATCTTTGTATTTAAAGATTCGACGTAAGGGCTTTGTTTGTCCTTTTCACCGCTGTCTTACCATCTTCCGTTCACCAAACTTTTTTTCTTCCACCACTGATCTTCTTTACTTCAATTGTTTCTTTTGCTATTTTGGCGACTTTATGTTTAGTTTTCTCCCACTCATGTTCAATGCTTTCAGTTTCTTCATTTCCCCTGGTACTGCATCTGACACTTTTTCCCGGTTTTGTCTAGCAAATTCTGGAACTGTTTACCAAACAGCCAATCCAATAAAAAATCAAACCCCCTATCTACCACCCTTTCTACCTCACTTTTCTACCTATATCTACGAGCCTCGTATACACTCACCCTCAATGGAAACCAATACCTCTTTGTTTGCGTAGACCATTTTTTTTCCCAATTCTGCATTATTTCACCCTTACCAGATAAGACAGCACAACACATTGCACATACGATTGTTGACAAACTCATATGGCCATACACTACACCCAAAATACTCATTTCAGACAACGGAACAGAGTTCAACAATGAAAAATAAATTCTCACATCTTGGCTCTGACATACATTCTTCTTGAGATGAACATGTACCAATGATCCAAGCTTACATTAACAGTGCCATCAACAGGTCAATATCGGAACGACCACATTTTGTTCTCTTTGGCTCGAACAAAAAGCTCCCATATGATCTCCTTACGTCAAACTTAACCCCCATTTACAATTTCGACGATTATGTCAAAGTAAAAGTACAAAATGTCAACACTCTCTTCAAGAGAAATCACAATACCCTTACTCTCTCCAAAGACAATATGGGACTCTTTCGCATTATTGGTCTAGTACCAAACAATAAAGTCAAAGCATTTAGTTTGCAGAATTTAACAGAGACAGTCCTACACAATGATAATATCAAAACAGTGCCTCGAGGCCTAGACCTCTAGTACATCCTATATCCATCTCTAACAACAACTCGATCACAAGATTCTCCCATCTTCCCTCCATGAACTCCACTTACTTCTTTTCTTAGATACAGCTTACGCAAAAAAGCCACTATATAAGATCATATATTCTAGGTGAACGGAATTGTATCTACCTTCCACATGTCTTTAGATTTAAGTAGATATTTTTAAATTATCTACTAAGAGCTAATCGCTGAAGACAGCGATGTTGGAAGAAGATATATTGTACGTCATAGGACGTCACAACTACGCGTCATAGGACGTCACTCTACTAGAAGATAGATATCAAGCATATGACGTCGCAGCAGCAGCACCAAGCGGCTGTTGAGCGTCAGGTTTAACCAGAACCCGACCAGAGACCCCTTGACAGGCCGACCTGACCATGACCTCTCAAGACACCTGGTCCTACATCGATACGACCGTTGAGAAACGTCCGACCACAGAGGGAATCATCTTTATATTTTATTTTTTACCATGTATTATCAAAAGATATCATGTCCATGTGCTTTACTTATATATATATTCTTCTTTAATATTGAGTGTATCACTCAGCCATATAAATACCTACTTCTATCACAGCCTTCGTGGTCAGTTGCCTTGCTTCTTAGCGCAGATCTCGACTGGCTCTGCACAAGACAAATGGCTGCGATTTAATTGGGTAAATCCGTAGAACTAAACGGCGTTTAAATGCTCCGCTACTCACATGGACTCCTAAAGTGTTGATCGCAACCTTCGACATGTGTGTGTGTGTGTGTGTGTGTGTGTGTGTGTGTGTGTGTGTGTGTGTGTGTGTGTGTGTGTTAGTGTTAGTGTGTGTGTGTGTGTGTGTGTGTGTGTGTGTGTGTGTGTGTGTGTGTGTGTTTGTGTGTGTGTGTGTGTGTGTGTGTGTGTGTGTGTGTGTGTGTGTGTGTGTGTGTGTGTGTGTGTGTGTGTGTGTGTGCGTGTGTGTTTGTGCGTGCGTGCGTGTGTGTGTGTGTGTGTGTGTGTGTGTGTGTGTGTGTGTGTGTGTGTGTGTGTGTGTGTGTGTGTGTGTGTGTGTGTGTGTGTGTGTGTGTGTGTGTGTGTGTGTGTGTGTGTGTGTGTGTGTGTGTGTGTGTGTGTGTGTGTGTGTGTGTTTGTGTGAGTGTGTGTATGCGTATCTGGGGTATTGGCAGCATGTTATTGGTTATTGTGGGAAAGTAGCATGAAGTTGATACTTTAGGGTCTATATGGGGCGCCCCTACGAACCAGAGCACACATCATTTTGTCTGTGATAGAGGAAATCTCTGTACATATAGAAATGATGACGCTTTTATACTACGACTGTCCCTCCGTTATGTTGTCCCCCATCCCCTTGTTACTCACCTGTACCATTTTTCTGAGTATTCATTTCCTTTTTCGCCTACCTACCCTGTGGTGGGAGCAAAAGAATACTGCCACCAAGTATTTCCACTTGAGTTGTAAAATGCGACAAAAAAGGGACGGGGGATGGGATTAGGAGTCCTACAACCTGTAGCCCCAAAAGGGGACATTCCTAAAAAATAAAGTAAAGGCATAAGAGGGTCTGGGAGCTTTCTAACCAGTACCCTAAGGTTTGGGTCTTTTAATGTGCGTGGATGTGGTACAGATGAGAGTAAAAGGGTAGAGATAGGCAGTATGTTTGTGAGAAGAAAGATGTATGTACTGGCTTTGAGTGAAACTAAAATGAAAGGAAATGGCAACTGTGGGTTTGGGAGTGTAGCTGGGAGGTACTCAGGAGTAAAGAGGGGACGAGGGAGAGAAGGGGTGGAAGTGGAGTGGAAGGAGGTGTCATCAAGGTTGATGTGGATGAAGGTGAAGCTGGGAAAGGATATGTGGGTTTTTGTAAGTGGGTATGGGCCTGGTGGTGAGAAGAGCGTAGAGGAAAGGGAGACTTTTGGGTAGATATAAATGAGTGCATAAAAGGATTAGGGAGAAATGTCAATGTAATTGTATTGGGAGACCTAAATGCTAGGGTAGGAAATGAACCAATAGACGGAGTGATTGGGAAGTATGGAGTTCCAGGTAAAAATCGTAGTGGAGAATCGATGGTGGAGATGTGTCTTGAAAGAGAGTTGGTGATAGCAAATACAGTGTTTAAGAAGAAAGTCAAGCATAAGTACATATGGGAGAGGGTACTGGATGGAAGGGTGGCAGATAGAGCGTTAATGGACTATATAGTGGTGACCAGGAGTATGGTGGGAAGAGTTAAGGATGTACATGTTCTAAGTGGAGAGAGTGTGGGAATATTATATCATCTCCTGGTGGAAGGTAAATTGAGAGTAGAGAATAGGTGGAGAAAGGGGAAAAGGGCAGAAGGTAGGGAGGTACTTAGAGTGAACTGCTTAAATGAGGAAAAAAAAGAGAATGAGCATAAGAAGAAGCTAAGAGAAGAGTGGGAGAGAGTAAAGGATAGAGTAGAACTAGGAATGGAGGAGGAATGGGGATGGTTCAAGGAGGGAGTCATAAGGTGTGCAAAGATGGTGTGATAAACAAGGAGGGTGGGAGGAAATAGAGGGAAAGGTAGTGAGTGGTGGGATGAGGAAGCAAAGAAGAGTGTAGAAGAGAAGCAGGCATTCATATATTGGCTACAAATTAGGACGAGGGAATCGTATGAGAGGTACAAAGTAATGAGAAAGGAAGTTAAGCATAAGATAAAGGAAGCAAAGAGGAAAGTAGATGTAAAATGGGGAAAGAGTATGACAGAAAATTTTTAAAGTAATAAAAAGATGTTTTGGAAAGAAATTAAAAGAGTAGGAGGAGGCGAATCAAGTAGAGAAGAAAAGGTAAAAGGTACAGATGGAGAGATGATAATGAAAGAGAAGGCAGTGAGAGGAAGGTGGGCAGAGTATTTTAGAGAGTTGCTAAATGTGAAGGAGGATAGGGAGGGAAAGGTAGTTGCAGTGGGAAGCGCTAAGAAAATGAGAGAGATGAGTGAGGAAAATGGATGAGAAATAGGGAAGGATGAAGTGAAAGCAGCTGTTAAGATGATGAGAGCAGGTAAGCCACCTGGGTTGGATGGATGCCATGCAGAATGTCTGAAGAAAGGAGGTACAGTTATGGTGGACTGGCTGGTGTTGTTATTTAATGTTTGTTTAAGACAGGGTAGAGTGCCGGACGACTGAAGGAGTGCCTGTTTAGTTCCGCTTTACAAAGGAAAGGGGGACAAGTGTGAGTGTAGTAGTTACAGAAGAATCAGCTTGTTGAGTGTAGTTGAGAAGGCTTATGGGAGGGTCTTGATTGAAAGGATTAGGAGAGGAACATAGGGAGTAATTGGTGAG
>NC_134778.1:23776858-23789358 GCF_046742065.1 Oratosquilla oratoria | reverse complement strand
TGCTCTGCTATATTGAAGGTCTTCCAACGAATAATGACCGCTGGTTGGATGGGCTGGCTTATAAGGCTCAGCCTGCCTAGCTCAGACGGAATACTGGCCTCTCATTGGCTGAGAGGTGCAGTATGGGATTTTGTCCGGGAGCCAAGGGGGTGGGATTTTGTCTGGGAGCCAAGGGGGTGGGATTTTGTCTGGGAGCCATGGGGGTGGGATTTTGTCTGGGAGCCAAGGGGTGGGATTTTGTCTAGGAGCCAAGAGGGTGGGATTTTGTCTGGGATTCAAGAGGGTGGGATTTTGTCTGGGAGTCAAGAGGGTGGGATTTTGTCTGGGAGCCAAGAGGGTGGGAATTTGTCCGGGAGCCAAGGGGGTGGGATTTTGTCTAGAAGCTCTGGCCTGATTTGCTGCTGCTCTGGTTACTGGTGCTAGGCGCTGACTAACTAGCTGGACATGGTTAATTTGTTCGAGGGGCTGCTGCTGTCTAAGGGCTTGTTGTTTCTGGAGGGGGTTATTCTTTACAGGGCGCACGGAAGGGAGAATAAAATCGGTAGCTTGCTGTATGCTGATGGTAGGGTGCTGGCAAGTAATGGATACTGCTTCTGCAATCTGTAGCTTCCTGAAGGCAGACTCCTTGTGAAGAATTTCCGTTTGGTCTAGCAGCTTCTGTAGAGGATATATGTGTATGTGTATGTGTATATGTATGTATATGTATATGTATATGTATATGTGTATGTGTATGTATATGTATATGTATATTTATATGTATATATATATGTATATGTATATGAATATGTATATGTATATGTATATATGTATATGTATATGTATACGTATACGTATACGTATATGTATATGTATATCTATATATATATATATATATGTATATGTATATGTATATGTATATGTATGTCTATATGTGTTTTCTTTTTACTTTTCCTTTCTTCTTCTCTCCCTGTCTCTCTGTCTTCCTGTCTCTCTTGGCTTCTGCCTTCCTGCTTCTTCTCTTGTCTCTCCTCTAGTCTGTCTGTCTGTCTATATACCTAGTTGTGTATCTCATGAGCCTTTCTCTCTCTCTCTCACTCTCTCTCTCTCTCTCTCTCTCTCTCTCTCTCTCTCTATATATATATATATATATATATATATATATATATATATATTTATCTATCTATCTATCTATCTATCTATCTATATATATATCCATCTATCTAACCTGTCTATCTATCTATCTATCTATCTATCTATCTATATCTCTATCTCTCTTTCTCTTTTCATCACTATCCTCTTGTTCCGTTACCTTTAACGCCTCCGGTATCATTTCTTCCTGAAAATCATACTTGATCTTTAAATCCATTTATTCATACTTATTTTCCACCTCCTCTTCCTCTTTCTCATCCTCTTCTTTTTCCTCTTTCTATTTCTCTTTTCATCCTCTTTCTCTCACTTTTCTCTTCCTCTCCCTCTTCTTTTTCCTTTTCCTCTTTCTCTTCCTCTTCTCTTTCGTTTACTTTTGCTCTTCCTCTTCTCCTCTCTTTCCTCTTCCTCTTTCTTTTCTTCTTCCTCTTCTTCTTCCTCGACTTGTTCCTCCTCCTCTTCCTCTTCCTCTTCCTCCTCCTCTACCTCTTTCCTCGTCCTATTCTTCTTCCTGTTCCTCTTCCTCTACTTTTTCTTTTACTCTTCCTCTTCCTCCTCCTCCTCCTCCTCCTCCTCCTCCTCCTCCTCCTCCTCCTCCTCCTTTTCCTTTTCCTTTTCCTCTTCCTCTTCTCTTTCTTTCCCTCTTTCTCTTCCTCTTAATTTTCTTCTTCCTTTTCTTCTTCCTTTTCCTCTTCCTCATCCTCTTCCTCACCCTCTTCCTCTTCTTCATCTTTCCCTTCCTCTTTCCCCTTCTCTTGTTTTTCCTGTTCCCCTTCCTTTTCCTGTTCCTTTTCTTCTTCTTCTTTCTCTTCTCCTTCTTCAGCTTCATCTTTCTTTTCTTTTCCACTTCCTTTTCCTCCTCCGCCTTCTCCTTTTCTTCGTCCTCCTTTTCCTTTTCCTCTTCCACTTTTTCTTTCTCTTTCGCCTTCTCTTTTTCTTCCTCTTCCCTTTCCTTTTCCCTACTTTTTCTTCCTCTCCCCTTTCCTTTTCCCTTTCTTTTTCTTCTTCCTCTTCCTATTCCCCTTCTTCAACTTCATCTTCCTATTCCCCTTCTTCCACTTTCTCTTCCTCCTCCGCATTCTCCTTTTCTCCCTCTTCATCTTCCTCCTATTTTTCTCTGCAATTTTTCTTACATCACCTCAATATCCACCTCTTCCTCCACCTCCTCTTCCTTCAACTTCTCCTATTACGTCTCTTGCTCCACCTTCTACTCCTTATTCACGTTTCCTTCCCCTCAATCATACAATTGTGACTCGGAATCAAATCTGTGGAAGCCCCTAACTGGTTTTGCATGGAGAAACCGGTTCACCTGTCTGCGGATCCAGAGGCGCACCTTTCATAGGAACGGTTGCGGCGCTAATGTCACTATACGGACACTGAAATGAAATATTAATATATATATATATATATATATATATATATATATATATATATATATATATATATATATATATATATATATATATATATATATATATGGATTGTCCTTTTTCTGATCCTGCATATTTCTGTTTGCGTGTGTCACCTCTACACTCTCACTCTTCTTTCCTTCCTGTTCCTATTTGTCTTTGCCTCCCTATTTTTTCCTCTTGTCTTTTCTCCCCCCCCCTCATCAACTACGTTTTCTTCTTTGTTCTCATCCATTTCGCTACTCTTTCCAATTCCTTTTACTATTCCCTCCTCTCCACCCCCGCTCTCCGTTTGATCAACTTTCCTTTCTTCCCCCCTTCTTTCTTTCCTATCACTCTATCACTCCTTACCTCAGTATTACCCTCTTGTCATCTCTTCCCTTCATTATTCCTTGCCTTTACCTCCCCTTCCTGGATCCCTGGATCCTTTTCCTCTCCTTACCTCCTCTCTTCCAGTTTCCTGTTTCTTTAAAATCCTCCTCTTCAGACCGATTCTTTGAATTCATTTCCTCCCCTTAGTCTTCGCTCACCAGGTTCTCATTTACCTCAGTAAGCTTCATATTGCTTTGGCTGAAAAATTGGAATAAAAATTCTCTTTGTGTTCGTGTTTACGACACTATCCCCCTCTTGCCTTACGAATTCCAGATACGTACACACACACACACACACACACACACACACACACACACACACACACACACACACACACACACACACACACACACACACACACACACACACACACACACACACACACACACACACACACACACACACACACACACACACACACACACACACACACACACACACACACACACACACACACACACAAACAAACACACACACAGTGGTTAGAGGTCCCGGCCGACTCTACAGTGGTCCGGGTTCGAATCCCGCACAGGACTAAAACAATTTCAGCATTGGTACGCTACGAGTCGTTACTGCAACTCTTGTGGGCGGGGAGTTGTGTGTGTGTGTGTGTAAGGCCACAGCATCACCCTTAGACCGGTCATATATAAGCTCTGAGCTCCCTCCGGGGAGGGAAATAGCTGTCCATTACGAGTACAACATGTGATCCAAGACCATGGTGGTGAATCACACACATACACACGCGCGCACAAAAACACACACACACGCGCACACACACACACACACACACACACACACACACACACACACACACACACACACTAACACACGCGCGCGCGCGCGCGCTCTCATCCTCCCGCCACAGACCGCCGGCTGTGCTTTCATGTTTTCTCACTCTCAAGGTCATGTTCATTGTCACGATCACGGTCAACGTTAATAAGACGATCACGATCACGGTCATAGTCATTTGCACCATTTCCTTCATTCGTTTTCTTTTCATAACCATTTTCATACTCTTACATTCTAAATTCCACTCAATTCCCACGCTCACTGTTATGCACACTATCTCCTATTTTTTCAATTTATGTTATTTTTCTTTTGTAATTATTTTTCTTTTGCCTCTTTTATTCCCTTGGTTTCTTTCCCTATCGCCATAAAGATTTTCTTTCCTTCCTTCACCTTCCCCTAAAATTCATTTCTCCCCTCCCCCATTTTCTTTTTCTCTATGTTCTCTTTCCCTCCTCCATTTCACCAGAGCCCATTTCTCTACTTTCTTTTATATCTTATCATCTCTCCT
Organism: Oratosquilla oratoria; assembly: GCF_046742065.1. NCBI lineage: Eukaryota > Metazoa > Arthropoda > Malacostraca > Stomatopoda > Squillidae > Oratosquilla > Oratosquilla oratoria. Next base: position 23,785,155 of record NC_134778.1, on the reverse strand, counting down.
TTTCTTTGTGATATTCTCCTCCCTCCTTCATTCTCTTGTCTTAGTCTCTTGCTCTCTCTTTAACTTTCCTCTCTCTTTCTTACTCTTTCCATTCTTCCTCCTCTTTTATCCTCTCACTTCGTCTCTTCTCTTTTTCTTATACACTTCCTCCTCTCTTTGTCTCGTTCTCTCTCTCTGTCCGTCTTCTTTGTTCTTCTTCTAGTTCCCTTTTCGCTTTTTCTCATTGTTGTTTTTCTTTCAGTAAACGTTCTCCTAACTATGATATTCCCGGCACATTTGTCATTTTCACTCGTGTTGTATTTTTCCATTTTATGTTCTCAAGATGTTCATCTCTTCCTTTCTCTCCTTCCCATCACCCTCTCCTCCTCATCCTCCCCCCTCCTCCCCTTCTCTACGGTATCCTCCCTTAGTATCTTCTGCCCCCTACAAATAATGGTCGTCCTTACCCAACTCTCTTTTATCTTTCCACTCCTTCGTTCCTTCTTATCATCCTCTTCTTTCTTCTTCTCCTCTTCCTCCTCCTTATCATTTTCCTTCAACCCCTATTCGATGTCCTCACCATGTCTCCTTCCTCTTTCTTTTCCTTCTCTTTCTCCTCTATTTGGGGTCCTTAATAATCTATTTTCTTTCCTTTTTATCTTCTTCTTTCCCTTGCTCCTCCTCCTCTTCCCCTAATTGGCTACTCCCTATCCTTCTGATTTCCTGATTCTCTTTTTCTACCTCCTCCTTCTCCTTTCTTTCATTTTCGTCTTCTTCCATGTCCTATTCCTGACTGTACTCGGATCCTCCTTTTACTTGATCTTCTTTCTCCTCCCCATCTCCTTTTTATCCTCCTCCTTCTTCCCCTTCTTTCTACTCCTCCTAGCCAACCCCCGTTGTTTATTTTATCGTTGAAATCGGAAGACATGTCTCCCGGCATGGACCCTTGACTACTTTTTCCTCCTCTCACACATGGTTGCCCATTTCATTTTTTCTCACGCTCTCTTGTTTTCATTTCGTTTTTTTTTTTTTTTTTGCTTCGTTTTTTTTTTTTCTTTTTAATCCTCACTTTTCTTCTTTTTTCCGTTTTTCGTTCTAATCTTTCTTGATCTTCTTTTACTTCTTTTTGTTCTTATTTCTGTTGTTTCTCCTCCTCTTCTTCTTTCTTTTATTCTTCGTTTTTCTCTTCTTCTCCTTCTTGTTCTTCTCTTTCTTTTTTATCTACTTCTTCTTCTTCTTCTTCTTCTTCTTCTTCTTCTTTCCATCTTCATTTTCTTTTACTTATTTTTTCTTTTTTTTGTTCTCCTTCTTCTTCTTCTTCTTCTTTTTCTTCTTCTTCTTTTTCTTCTTCTTCTTCTTCTTCGTCTTCTTCTTCTTCTTCTTCTTTGTCTTCTTTTTGTCTTCTTTTTCTCTTTCTTCTTCTTCTTCTTCCTCATCTTCCTTTTCTTCTTCTTCTTCTTCTTCTTCTTCTTCTTCTTCTTCTTCTTCTTCTTCTTCTTCTTCTTCTTCTTCTTCTTCTTCTTCTTCTTCTTCTTCTTCTTCTTCTTCTTCTTCGTCTTCTTCTTATTCTTCGTCTTCTTCTTCTTCTTCTTCTTCTTCTTCTTCTTCTTCTTCTTCTTCTTCTTCTTCTTCTTCTTCTTCTTCTTCTTCTTCTTCTTTTTCTTCTTCTTCTTCTTCTTCTTCTTCTTCTTCCTCTTCCTCTTCCTTCTCTTCCACTTCTTCCTCTTCCTCCTCTTCCTCTCTCTCTTCCTCTTCGTCTTCTTCTTCTTCTTCTTCTTCTTCTTCTTCCTCTTTTCCATCTTCATTTTCTTTTACTTTTTTCTTCTTTTTGTTCCCCATCTTTTTCTTCTTCTTCTTCTTCTTCTTCTTCTTCTTCTTCTTCTTCTTCTTCTTATTCTTTTTTCTTTCTCTTCCCCTTTTTTATCTATTTTAATTCTTTCTTTTCCTCCTCCTCTTTTATCCTTTTTTCCTTTTCCTCCTATTGGCCTTCTTCCTCTTCTTCTTTCTCTTCATTTTCCTTCTAGTACTACTACTCGTGTTTTTTCTCTCTTTCTTTTTCCTTCTCTTTTTCCTTCTCCGTTCCTCCTCCTCTATTTCTTGTCATATACCACCTCCTGCTCTTCTTTTGCATTTTGTGTGTTTCTTTCTTCCTGATTCCTGTCGCACTTGGTTCTCGTGGATTTCTTTTCTGTTCTTCTCTTTTTCTCTACCACTTACCTCTTTCAACTACAGACACATATTACTTCAATATTCTTCCTCTTTTCTCAGGAGCCTCCTTCACCTCCTCCTTCATTGAAGAAGCTCACTACAGCATCGCAAGCAAACCTTTGAGGATTTCTCAACTCCGGTCGGAAGTCTTGTGGGCTTGACCCGCGCTTCACCAGGCATACAAAATCAAGAGATCAAGTCAGTCTGTAGAGCTCTTCAGGAAGGAAGAGATGCCCGAGGGCCAGATGTTAGGCCTGAAAGAGCTTCGTGAGTAAACATCAGCGAGGGCTATTAGAGCAAACAATTTTCGAGTTAACGACCAATAAGTGGCCGGTAGTAGGTGGAGATCCCTTTTTTTTATGGTTGCAGAGTACCTAAAGGATCACAAGCGTTTCTTTTAAGGCTAAATCAAACGGAAATTTGGGTCTGAACTATGTTATTAATTCCTCAACTGGCGTTAACAAGAAAAGAACGCATAATTTACGTGGCCGTACACAAAGAGCCTAACTTTACTCGAATATGAGGAAATGCCATTTCATATTAGGATTAAGTCCAGGATTACCCAAGAGAGACACGAAGAACAATAGGGTAAATACCACCCAGTATAGATAGAACTCACGGAGACAAAAAATGCCCACCTCAATACTGACGGTCCCATCGGAATGAATAAAATAGCCTGACGACACATAATGTAAAAGGGTAAAATGGTATCCGATAAGGAAGTTATTACCTTTGACCTGGACATATTTTTCTTGGCCGGGAATGCACTGTCCATAGGATAACCAATGGGTTGGATTATACCGATGAAAATTATTGTTCTGTCTATCATATATATATATATATATATATATATATATATATATATATATATATATATATATATATTATATATGTATAAATATATATATATATATATATATACACACACACACACATATATATATATATATATACATATATATATATATGTATATATCATATATGTATATATATTTATATATTGTGAATGGGAAATGGAGAGAGCGAGTGGTTTGAAGTAAAAGTCGCCATGACTATTGAATGCGTACATAAACGTGGTAGTGCAGACGTACAGGCGAAGGTAATAGGCAGGGGACTGGAGATTGTTAAAGAAAATGGAAAAGTGGAACGTGGACCAGTTGTTGTTTGCTGACGACACTGCGCTTGTGGCAGGGTCAGAGAAGGGAGTTAGTGTTGGAGTTTGGAAAGGGATGCGATCGGAGAAAGTTGAAGGTAAATGTGGGTAAAAGCAAGGAGATGAAATGTACAAGGGTAGAGGATGGCAGTGAGTTGGAAGTAAGTCTATAAGGAAAGAGGCTGGGAGAAGTGGATAGCTGTAGGTATTTTGGGCCGCATGTGGCAGGAAAGGGAGGAATAGAGGTGGAGGTAAATTGTAGATTGAGAGAGGCAAGTAAATGCCTTGGGTGATTGAAAAGTGTTATTAGAAATAAGCAAATGAGAATGGATGCAAATAGGACATTGTATGAAGGGATGATTGTGCCGACGGCATTGTACGGGGCAGAGACTTAGAATTTAAGAGAGGCAGTTAGGAAAAGTTTAAATGTTTCATAAGAAATATCTGAGAAGTATAGTAGGGGTTTTTAGGTTGGATATAGTGAAAAACAAAAAGGTTAGGATGAGTGGAAAAGTAGATGGCGATAAGGCTGATGAAAGACTGTTGGGATGGTTTGGGCACATGGAAAGAATGAGTGATGAACGATTAGTACAAGAGGTGTGGAAAATAGGGGTGAAGAGAGTGAACTTGAGGGGACGACCGAGAATGAGATAGATGGATGAGTTGAAGGGGGCATTGAGCAAGACAGAAATATCTGTTAAGCAAGGAAGGGAGAAGGTAGGAGATAAGGATAGATGGAGAATGATTGTGTATGGCTGATACTATTATACAAACAAGGCAGGGATGGGAGATGGGGGTAAGGGTGTTTATATGTTCATAATATTTGGCGCAGCACGAAAGGAGTTCTCTCCGTCTTTTTTTTTCAATAAGGGGACAAAGAGCGATAGTCACCGATTAAGTGAAGCGGCCTTGCTGTGTATGTACTATCTTGCTCCATTGCGTTTGACCCAGTTCAGATGGCGAATGCAGCAACGACCCGTATAGTCGTTAGTTTGGACTACATTAGCGGTGTAAGCAGTCTCTTTTCGGAGGGCGTAGGGGTACTCGTGAACCACCGCTGTCACCAATATGTTGCCGTAAGTTTGGGCTACACAATGGGGGAAGCGGGGCAGATATACCTTCTTCGGGTTTATTACGATAATTTGCATTTACAGCTTGGGATGTAATCTCCTAAAGGGAAAATGTCTTCCCTATCGAGTCTAAGGGGTAGTGTCTGCCCTAGTCTCCTCTATCTCTGGCGACGCAGTCGCCCAATTATGTATGGAAATAGGTTTATCTAAGCATGTCAGATTTAGGTTGTTATATAGGAAATATGTTTGAGATAATGATATATATTCTATGTGTTAGTTGCATTGTAATGTATTTAGTAATATAATTTGTAGATGTTCCTTGTCATGATGTATGCATTGGAGTTAAGATAATGTAGCTTGGTAGGTATAAGGAAAGGTTAATGAACTGTCTGCTGACACTATGTATTTGTTGGGAAGTGGCGTGATGATGTGTTGTATTGTCTGAATCAGATGTTTATGATTAGGAAATGTCCAGGTCATCAAGATTGGCGGTTTTTCAAAGGCTAGTACCTACTTATATGCATGTGGATCACGTGTCAGGCATGTCATAACGGTAGAATACATGCCTCCTGGACCTCTTTAAGATACGTCCTCGTACCTTGGGAGGTCGAGACGGTGGGATATGGCATAAAATTGCAAAGAAAGATATGATAATGTGTCACGTCGTTAGTGGGAGATATTGACTTGTAAAGTTCATTATCGGCTTGAATGAGTACTAGTAAAGGGAGGGGGTTTACGTATATTATAATATCTTGGAATGTATTCAATAAACTATGGTAAAACACATTTCACTAAAATATGTTTCACTTTGAACGTCTATTCTCTTTTCGATGAGAATGTATGGCAATATGTCTGTCACTGTAGTTCGGGATCTCTTTTCGATTCCCCCCACCCCTTAAAAATTAGTTATCACTTACACGGGGGTGGGGCAAAGCTTATTAAATGTAGGTCAACCTAAAATTTTAGTATTTGTTAGTTTGTGTGTGAGGTAATTTTAAGAGTATGTTTGTTTTACATATCTAAAATATAATGACATATATAATTCACATAATTCTGTAGAGGGAGGACTATTCTCTTGTTTCAATAAGAACTTTACACTATGTCTATTTTCTGTGAGATTTCACACTTTCATGTATTGACATATATTTCAGTGTGTGTGTGATATCAGTTTTCCTATCTTGCATAATGTTCAGGTAGGACTATAACGTAGGAGTTTGGGATTATTTCTAATAGATTGACCTATTTATTTATATTTTTCTGTATTATAAGTTAATGTTGCTTATATTTGTTTCGAGAGTGTTATGTCGAGATTTTGTGAATATCTAATATATATATATATATATATATATATATGTATATATATATACTTATATATACATATATATGTATATATATATATATATATATATATATATACATTGTAAGTTAATCTGCTGTTCATATCATTACTCTTGTACATTAATTATGGAAATCTGTGGGTGCATGTTTGGTTCAATGAAGTTGACTTTGAGTTTAAAAACAATATATGTGTGAGATTAATTTTCTATGTAAGCACTACATTTTGTTTATGGGTTTTGATTATTGTTTATTGTATGAAATAACAATAAGCTTTGTGTAGGAAGTTGTCTTTTTTTGTGGGATCTTTCTGTGTGTTGATTGGGCTTGTCAGAATTATATCGTTTCAGAGATGAATTGGTAAGGTGAGAATATTTTATATGTTCAGGTGAAATGCATGGATGTTTATGCAATCTAATCTTGGGTTTAGAGGAAAATATATCTTGGATATGGTTCTATTATGTTTGCAATTAGTGGAGTTTGTATAATTTTGAATTTGATATTATTAAGATGTAATTGTTCATGTAACATTATATATATGTATATACATTTATCTTGTGAATGTGTTTATTATTCCTGAGTCGTCACGATCTGAGGGAAGATTGAGAAAGTTTTTATAGATGGAATAGGTTTGGTAAGGGATCGCTAATACTATGTTAACCTTTTGAAACGCACGACGTCTTGCGTCTCGTGGGCGGAATATTGAGTGAAAATGCATGTTTTCATTTTTGTGTTGGTTTTGTTTAATGGGATTTTTGTCGTTGTGTTTCCCATAGTTTACTTTATTTTACTATGTGTTGGCTTTGGGTGACTGCCTGTGAGAATGATTTGGGGAAGGCGGGTTTAGGGTGTGTGGGTAAAATATGTTGTGTTGTGCATATTTGCTGGGTGTGCTAGTCTGAAGTAGATTAAAGTTAATGTGATATTGAGCTGTTTTATATGGGTTAACAAGAACAATATTTAATGTCTTTATGTACTTGATGGCAGGGTTGATATTTTGGTTAGTGTGTCTTAGTATTGTGGTTTGTACTTGAGAGGTGTATTGTAGTTGATATTTTATAGAATGATTTTGAAAAGCATCTTGCAAGAATATTGTGTCAAAAATTAACTATAATTCTGAGAATTAATAGGCTTACATTGTGTTTGGTATTATGTATAGAATGATATATTTATTTTTGTAGTATTTGTTTGTTTGTATTTAGCTGTTGATTGACTTGATATAGTGGAACCTATACTTATTTATGTACTTGTTTATGTATTATTGGTTTATTTGTAAATACATAGCTGTTGGCTGATATCTATATTTATTTTGGTAGATCTATGCAGATTCGAAGATTTGGTTGTGTATTATTTACTTTATGTCTTATGAATGTTGATTCTGTTGAGTGTTTTAGTTATATTGATTTGAAGAATTGGCTGTGAATTATGTGAGTATTTATCACTTTACGTAATAGTATGTTGGTTCTGTTTAATTCATTAGTTAATAATTGTTTCTTTTATATGTGTATGCACTTATTTATTTCTCAATTGGTTTATGTGTTTATTTGTGTATTTTATGTTTGTTAAGTTTGCTTCTATTGATCTATATGTGTAATAATTTCTTTGTTTCTAGTGGTGTATGGTAATTTGTGAATATTGTTTTCCTAGATTAGATTGTTTGTATCTTTCTATTTAATTGAATGTATACACATATTTGTGTAGTTATATGTACAATAGAAATTTGGGAATCAGGGTACTTTACGTAACGTATATTTATGTGGATTTGATGAAGAGTCTAGATGCACTGCCGGTAACTGGAGACTGATGGTGTTCTGAAGACGTTGGTGATAGTGTCCAAGTTTTGTTGACCTTTACAATTTCTTCATGCTGTTGTGTCTCGGGCGGAGGGAGGGGGTGGAGTGGGGGGGAAGTAGGAGAAACATGGATGATTTCCACCTGGTCCTTGTCGTGAGTCACAGCATGGAGGGAGTGGGTGTAGGTGCAGAGTTGGGTAGAGTGTTAAGGTTACTACCGTCGGCTACGCTCGACCGACGGGAAGTTCTTGGTCCTTGCCGTGAGTCGCGGCATGGATGGAGTGAATGGAGTCCAGAGGTGGGTAGCGTTGAGGTTACTCTCGTCGGCTACGCTCGACCGACGCGAGGTTCCTGGTCCTTGCTCTAGGTCACGGCGTGGAGGAAGGGGGTGGAGGGTCAAGGCCTGCCTCTGGCCGACGCGAAAATCCTGTCAGGTTCTGTACGTGAAGATTTAGAAAATATTAAAGTAAATCAGTAGGTGTTTTATGTTTGAATCTCACGATGTCTAGCGGGATTGGTTGGGGTGCTAGAGTGGGAAGAGTTTGCAATCTTTGTTCGGAGGGGATGGTTATGGAGTCGTGGTGTGTAGACGGGACTGGTGTGACTCTCGCTGGGAAGCGTGCTGAATGGAGTCGTTTGGAACTACTGACCCTTCCTTTCTTCCTTTCTTGCCTTTAACCACACAACTCACTTTCCTTGCCCATACTCATATTTCCCTCTTCCTCTACCTATCTCTTTTCCTCTCCCCCCCTCTCTCTC
>NC_134778.1:23761858-23771858 GCF_046742065.1 Oratosquilla oratoria | reverse complement strand
CCCACACCACTGCCAGGGCCTCTATATGAGTGACAGAGTAACGGGACTCAGGCTTATTAAGAATGCGACTAGCATATGCAATAACATGAGGTCTACATCCTTCTACTTGTTGCATGAGTACAGCTCCAATGCCTGTACCAGAAGCATCTGTACAAATAGTAAAGGGGAGACTATAATCTGGGAAGGCTAACACAGGCGCTTCAGTAAGTGCAAGCTTCAAGGAATCAAAACTTTCCTGGTGAACATCACGCCACTGGAAGGAAGAGTCCTTCTTGAGGAGGCGAGTGAGAGGGGAAGCAATTGAAGCAAAGTCTTTAATGAATGCACGATAGTATCCTGCAAGTCCAAGGAAGGAACGTGCATGTTCAACTGACTTCGATATAGGGAAGTCCCTCACCGCCTTGGTTTTATCACCTGTGGTGTGGATACCATGTTTGTCTACAACATGACCTAGGAATTGGATACTAGACTTGAAAAAGGAACACTTGGGTAAATTGAGTTTCAATCCAGCTTCAGCAAAACGTTGCAAGACCATGGACAACTTAGTAAAGTGGCTTTCCACTTCTTTGGAAACTAAAATCAAATCATCCAGGTAAACAAAAAGTCCATCTTCCACTAAGCCATGAAAAATGGAGTTAACCATGCGCTGACAAGTCAAGGGAGCATTCAGCAAACCCATAGGACAACGAAGCCATTCATAGTGCCCATTGGGAGTCGAGAAGGCTGTGACTTTACGAGACTTCTCCTCCAGGGGTATCTGCCAAAAACCTGCTTTTAAATCTAAGGTGGTGAACACCGTATTACCAGTGCCAATGGACTGAAGAAGGTCGCTTAAGACAGGCAAAGGGTAATGGTCAGGAACAGTGACCTCGTTAACCCGCCTATAGTCTATAACTGGACGAAAAGTTCCGTCTTTCTTAGGCACTAGGAGAAGAGGCGAGTTCCACTCTGAGTGTGACTCCTGTACAACGCCTTCACGCAATAAGTCGTCAACCAAGGACTGGGCTATAAGCCGACGAGAATGAAGTAACCTGTAAGAGGGGACGTAAACAGGACGAGTACCTGGCTTAAGATCAATTCTATGAACCACACGATCTGTAACACCTAATGGATCACCAGGCAAAGCCACAGCTTGACTGTGGGTTACTAACAGGTTAATAAGACAAGGTGTTTCATCAGGAAAATCAATCTTGCCTACAAATATGGCAAACTCAGAAGTTAAATGAGCAAGGTCACGTGTTGGAGGAGACTGTAGTACAGAAGCTGCTATAATAGGCGAGTCTTGCAAAGCAGCAATGTCAACCACATGAAAGGAGCCTAGGTGGCTGCCAGGAGAGAGAGGAATAGGAACACCCGTGACGTTTACTACCATCGCCGTTGTAACATGACCTTCGCGAATAGGGGAGAGAGTTCCTTCTAATGCAAGGCGATGAATACGAATAGAGTCAGGCAAAGAGAGAACTTCAGACCGTATCGGGGCGTCTGAAACGTGCACCGGAACTCGAACTAAACTTGAAGGTCCAATAAGATGTTCCCCTATAACAACAGCAGTACAATGAGAAGCAGGGTGTGCAGGGTGAGAGCGCTTAGAAGCTGGTGAGGGCAAATGTGCGGATTGATCAAGCACAGTAGAATCACAAACAGAAACTGGCCTATCTGATGCAGGGATATCAAAATTGCAGAAAGTCACTACACGGCGACTAGGAGAAATATCTATGCCATGAGCTGTAAAAGCATCAATACCCAAGAGATAGTCACACTTAAGGGCAATACCAGACACAACAACAAAAGCGACATGGAAGACTGTAGTATGAGAGGGAAACTGTAAGTGAAGACAAACAGACCCAAGAACAAGCAAGGGATAACCTTGCACATAATGGAAATTGTTACAAAAGGGAGATAAAGGGAGATTGTACAATTTCCGGAGAGCAAAATAAGCCTTTCTACTTATGAGACTATATTCTGCACCAGTATCTACAGTGACTGAAATAGCCGGGTCCCTTTTAAGAAATTGGAAGGTGAGTAATTGTGTCCTGGGTGGCTAAAGAAACTCAGGAGGCACAGTTCAAATTTATAGATTTGGAAAAATATAATATATGGCACGACACAATGGACAAGCGTGCAGTTGGCGTCAACGTGATTCGTCGACTGACGCCAACGTTCCCGCTAAAAAACTACCCACGCCAAGCCTTGCGGCATTTGATAAAAATAATAAATACGGCATTTAGAATATATATACAAAACACACAGAATATAATACAATATAAATATACAAACATCGTGCCAACACAATGCTCGGCCCGCGCCCTCGGTGCCCACACCGAGCAACCAAGAAAAACTGACCGAGGCAAACAGTACAATTACAGACAAGCCACACACAAACCACACGCACAAGTGGCAGACAGAAGTGTGGCACACATGGAACTTAAGCACACCCAAAACATTACACAAATACATATACATAATTGAATACAGAACCACATATACAAACACAAAAAAAGGACATAGAACTGGGTAAAACAGAAGAAATACAAGAAGTATATACAACAATTATACATACACAATGATAAAGAAATGTACTGGCGCCAGTAAAAAAAATAATCAGGGCAATTGCCGGACGTCCGGGACATGAAACATGAAACAATACAAAATACACAATATACAAAATACACATGAAATAGACAAGAGACATAGGACAATGGGAAGAACAAAACACCATTGGCAGAAAAATAACAGTTGTAAACATAACAAAGATTACATCCCCCACCACAGGTACTCCAAACCAATTGAGTCAGCGACCAAGAAAATACATGATTTACAATAGTAAGGCTAGGGGGGTACAAAACTTCACAAACCAAATACATACAAATACACACAAATACATACAAGAGGCTCACTCGACCATCAAGGCCTAGCACTTCGTGAACGTAGATGATACGAGTGGCCCACAATGGGTGATACAATGGGAACATTGAGTGTTGGGGGAGGTTCGGTGAATGCAGGTAGGGGCACCTGCGTCTTTTTAAGTCTGTCAGAATGGCAAATCTCACTAAGACCCGTAGATTGGTCAAAAACCCTGAATTTGTTGGGATGGAGCTGTTCTGTTACTAAAAAGGGACCTGTGAATTTACAATTTAGTTTGGACTGGTGGTCCGGCATTCTTCTAAAGACATGAACCCCAACAATGATGTTCACAGGCTTAGCACGACCATGTTGGTGTTTTAACATGGCAGCCTTGGAAATAACAAGTTTGTCCCTAACAGACGCATAAATATCATGCAGCACATGATCCTGAAGTTTACTATAGTCATCCACATTGTAGAGGGGACGAGCAGGACTGTCAAGCATGTCATAAGGGAGTCGTTTCTCTGATCCAAAGGCAACATGATGGGGCGTTTTTCCCGTGGAAGCGTTTATGGTGCTGTTGATACAAGCACTAACATGGGGAAGCCAATACTCCCAAGACTCATGAAAATGACTAGCAAGGTGACGTAAGATCTCCAAAATTTTCCTGTTCGTCCTCTATACAAGACCATTGGACGCCGGATGATAAGCAGTAACAAAAGTTTGTTTAATGCCGTAACGTGCACAAATGCCTGCCAAAACCTCGTTCTTAAATTCAGCCCCATTATCACTAAGGAGCACCGAAGGAGTGGTGTATGGACACAGCACATGGGAAACTAAAGCATGTACTACAACTGGTGCAGATTTGTTACGTAAGGGAACTAGGACCACAAAACGACTAAAATGATCCACACATACAAGGACATACACAGAGCCCTGTGTGCTACGAGGCAGTTGCAAAAGGTCTATAGCTACAGTCTGAAAAGGGCGAGAAGGAATAGGGTACTCTAAAATGGGAGCAGTGCTTGTAGAACCTTTGTTCTGGGCACAAGAACTACACCGGGCCACATGAGAGGCAATGTCTAGTCGCATTTTAGGCCAATAATACTTCTTCCGTGCCATAGCCAGACTTTTGTCACGACCTGGGTGACCAGCCTGAGGGGCATCATGAGCAAGGGAAAAAACAATGGGAACTTGAGACTCAGGGATCACTAGCTGCGCCACATCCTGCTCAAACACTTCCACATTGCGAATGAGAACTTCGTCCTGTAGGGAAAATTGCATAAATGACAGCAGACCAGACAGGGTCTTCACGCTGAGCTTTTACCAGATCCTGCAGGGAAAAGTTATCAATCACGGTAACAGCAGCAACAGGGATATTCCGTAAAAGTGCATCAGCAACATGATTAGCTCGCCCGGGCAAATGCTTTAGAGTTGGATTGAATTCCTCAATCGTGAGGAACCATCTGGCTAGGCGACCTGACAGATTCTTTCCTTGAAAAAGCTGAGTGACAGCAGTGTGGTCCGTGTAGACTGTAATAGGATATCCAAAAATGATATCACGGAAGTGCTTTAAAGCCCACACCACAGCCAGGGCCTCTAAATGAGTAACAGAGTAACGGGACTCAGGCTTGTTAAGAATGCGACTAGCATATGCAATAACATGAGGTCTACATCCTTCTACTTGTTGCATAAGTACAGCTCCAATACCTGTACCAGAAGCATCTGTACAAATAGTAAAGGGGATACTATAATCAGGGAAAGCCAATACAGGTGCTTCAGTAAGAGCAAGCTTCAAAGAATCAAAACTTGTCTCATGGACATCACGCCACTGGAAGGAAGAATCCTTCTTGAGAAGGCGAGTGAGAGGGGAAGCAATTGAAGCAAAGTCTTTAATGAATGCACGATAGTATCCTGCAAGTCCAAGGAAGGACCGTACATTTTCAACCGACTTCGGTACAGGGAAGTCTCTGACTGCCTTGATCTTTTCACCAGTGGTATGGATACCATGTTTGTCTACAACATGACCTAGAAACTGGATACTAGTCTTGAAAAAGGAACACTTGAGTAAGTTGAGTTTCAACCCAGCTTCAGCAAACCGTTGCAAGACCATGGACAACTTAGAAAACTGGCTCTCCACATCTTTGGAAACAAGAATCAAATCATCCAGGTAAACAAAAAGTCCATTCCCAATTAAGCCATGAAATATAGAGTTAACTAAACGCTGGCAAGTCAAAGGAGCATTCCGCAAACCCATGGGGCAACGAAGCCATTCATAGTGCCCATTGGGAGTCGAGAAGGCCGTGATCTTACGAGACTTCTCCTCCAGGGGTATCTGCCAAAAACCTGCTTTTAAATCTAAAGTGGTGAACACTGTATTACCAGTGCCAATGGACTGAAGAAGCTCGCTTAAAATAGGCAGAGGATAATGATCAGGAAGAGTGACCTCATTGACTTTCCTATAATCAACCACAGGACGAAAAGATCCATCCTTCTTAGGCACCAGGAGAAGAGGCGAATTCCACTCGGAGTGGGACTCCTGTACAACACCTTCACTCAACAAATCGTCAACCAAGGACTGGGCTATAAACGACGAGAGTGAGGCAACCTGTAAGAGGGGACGTAAACAGGACGAGTGCCTGGCTGAAGGTCAATTCTATGAACCACACGATCCGTAACCCCTAACGGATCACCTGGTAAAGCCAAAGCCTGACGGTGGGTAACTAGCAGGTCAAGGAGACGAGGCGTCTCTTTAGGAAAATCAGTTTCGCCTACAAATATGGCGAGCTCAGAAGCTACGCGAGCAGGGTCACGTGTTGGGGGAGACTGTAGAACAGAAGCTGCTATAATAGGCGAATCCTGGAAAGCAGCAACGCGTACCACCTCAAAGGAGCCTAAGTGACTGCCAGGAGAGAGAGAAATAGGAGCACCCGTGACATTGGTTACCATCGCCGTGGTAACGTGATCCTCACGAATAGTGGAGAGAGTTCCTTCTAGGGCAAGCCGACGAATACGAATAGAGTCAGGCAAAGAGAGAACGTCAGACCAAATTGGGGCACCTGAGACGCGCACTGGAACTCAAACAGAACTTGAAGGTTCAATAAGATGCTCTCCTACAACAACAGCAGCACAATGAGCAACAGGGGCAGAGCGCTGAGAAATTGGGATAGGCACATATGCGGACTGATCAAGCACAGAAGAATCACAAACAGAAACTGGCCTATCCGAAGCAGATATATCAAATTTGCAGAAAGTCACTACACGGCGACTAGGAGAAATATCTATGCTATGAGCTGTAAGAGCATCAATACCCAGGAGGCAATCACACTTAAGGGCAATGCCAGAGACAACAGCAAAAGTGACATTGAATACTGTAGCATGCGAGGAAAAATGTAAAGGAAGACAAACTGATCCTAGAACAAGCAAGGGAGAGCCTTGCACAGAATGCAAATTATTACAAAAGGGAGATAAAGGGAGATTATACAATTCTCGCAAGGCAAAGTAAGCCTTTCTACTTAACAGACTACATTCTGCACCAGTATCTACAGTGACTGACAGAGGCGTATCCCTAGTAAAAAATTGAAAATTAAGTAATTGAGAAGATTCAACGGCCACAAAAGGAATTATTTGAGACCGAACATTGCTGGTCAACTCTTGGGGTTGGGAAACATGCGCTGGTGAAAATGGGATTGACGATGCTGGTGAGAAGTCTCATCCCTAAGTTTCAAAACCTTGAAACATTGATCAGTCGAATGTTTACACTGACCATGGATATGGCAATAACTGAGTCTACTTGGAGGTTCTACTCTGGAAAGGTCATGCGATTGATTAGAAGAAACAGTAGGTACACTCCTACTAACAGGGGACAGTTTTGACTTGTTTACCTGGCGTCTACGGCGGAAACAAAAATCGCTCGAATGACCAGACCTGTTACAAAAAGTACACAACAGGGGAGGGGGTGTGACTCTAGATTGAGGGGAACTGGGAGTAGAAACTGTAGACTGAGAGAGTTGAGGAGAACAAGGGACATGACCCTGTTGATGAGCATTGCTAATACACAAAGAACTAGATGGGACTTCTCCCAGTTTACGAGAAAGTTGTGATGCAAAAGACAATAGAGTTTCATCAGGCTTATACTTGAGAGAAGATGCTGCTCGTCTCTCAGAAGGCACCAAAAAAAGGATGTATAAGAGAAACTCAATAATAAGACGAAATCTATCTACAGAAATGTTACCTTTCTCTACCCAGTCCGACTGGGACAATGACTTAAAAGCTTCAACAGCAAGGATACTGGCCTGAGCTTGCGCACGGCGATAATCCAGAGTACCCAGTCGGGATACGAGAGTATCAGTCAGTTTGAAGCACCAATTGAACGCACCACCACCAAGACTATATGTGAAAAGTTTAAGAAAGTTAGATCGAAAGGTGTCATAATCATAGTTCAGAAGTTTAGGATCTAAACACGAAGCCGAGAGGAGTTCGGCAGCAAACGAATGAGGCACAATCTGGGACCTCACAAAGGATATCATCTCAGGCCCCGTCGAAACGTTTGACTGTACAGTAGCATCTTCACATTGTCTTATGAACTCAGCCGCCCTATAATGAGGGTCTATCCCTGAAAAAGGCACCACAGTTGGGTTTTGATGCAGTAATGTTACCCTATTACCCATTGGCTCAGATGAGCTTAGCGGACTGAGAAACGAAGGCCTCGATTTAGACATGGTGGGAGATAACTTTGTCCCACTTCTTAAAATCATATGAAAATACTAACACCAAATAAATACAACACTTGAACGTAAGCATGAAATAATGTAAAAAAAAAAAAGAAATAATAATAATAATAATATAGTGAATCACACAGACACATAAAAAAATGTATAATTTACAGAAACACAAGCATTGACACAACCAATGCAATACATATAAAAATCACATGAACATGGGACATGAACGTAACCAATGTGATTTACAGAAACACAACCACTGACACAAACAACGCAATACACAGAAAATCACATGGACAATGAACGTAAACAATGTGATATACAGAAACACAAGCATTGACACAAACAATGCAATACACAGAAAATCACATGGACAATGAACGTAAACAATGTGATATACAGAAACACAAGCATTGACACAAACAATGCAATACACAGAAAATCACATGGACAATGAACGTAAACAATGTGATATACAGAAACACAAGCAATGACACAAACAATGCAATACACAGAAAATCACATGGACAATGAACGTAAACAATGTGACATACAGAAACACAAGCATAAACATTCAACTGACGGAATGTAAATACACATGCGTAACAGGAGACTACAGTCACAAGGTTATTCAAGCGTGATGATGACGTCACCAACTATGGCCGCCGCTGGGGAATGCTAATGACCGGTCTTCACAGAATTGTTTTTCGCTTCCACGAGAAATAATGAAAACTGTCCAGTTCACCATCCAGACGCAATTTCCGCTGAGGGAACCACAGGAACACAAGGATAATCCGGGCAGGCGACGATGATGTCCAAGAACCGCAGGGGAAAAAAATCACTTGCCGGCAAACGGCCTGCGCCGAAATGCAACTGAAGACACAGTGTCCAGAGCACTATAATGTATATTAATAGGTAAAGTCACTGAAAATACCTGAGCTGTAACGAAAAAATGGGGAGAAAACACAACACGAGCCACAAAAACCGGTAAATCAAAGTCACTAATTGTACTAGTCTTTGTAATAAAATGAGTCACTAATCGTTTATACCGCTGCCACCAAATGTTCTGGGTGGCTAAAGAAACTCAGGAGGCACAGTTCAAATTTATAGAATTGGAAAAATATATAATATATGGCACGAAACAATGGACAAGCGTGCGGTAGGCGTGAACGTGATTCGTCGACTGACGACAACATTCCCGCTAAAAAACTACCCACGCCAAGCCTTGCGGCATTTGATAAAAATGATAAATACGGCATTTAGAATATATATACAAAACACACAGAATATAATACAATATGAATATACAAACATCGTGCCAACACAATTGAGGAGACTCAACAGCTACTAAAGAGATGATTTGAGACCGAACATTATTGGTCTAATCTTTGGGTTTGAAACAACCGATGGTGAAAATAGGACTGACGAGGCTGATGAGAAGTCTCATCTCTAAGTTTTAAAACCTTGAGACATTGATTAGTTGAGTGTTTACAATCGCCATGGATATGGCAGTAACTGAGTTTATCTTGTGGCTCTACTCTAGAAAGGTCATGCGTCATATTAGAAGAAGCATTAGATACATTCCTGCAAACAGGGGACTATCTTGACTTGTGTACCTGGCGCCTACGACGGTAACAAAAATTGCTGGAATGACCAGTCCTGTCACAAAAGGTACATGTAAGGATGGGGGGGGGGGGGTAATTGTAGGTTGAAGGGAGCTATGAGTAGAAACTGTAGACTGAGAGGGCTAAGGAGAACAAGGGACATTGGCATGTTGAAGAGCATTGTTAATACACAAAGAACTAGAAGGCATTTCCCTTAGTTTACTGGAAAGCCTTGTCGCAAAAGAGAATTTCATCAGTCTTATAGCTGAGAGAAGATGCAGCTCTTCTCTCAAAAGGCATCAAAAAAAGTATGTAAAGCAAAAATTCCAAAATAAGGCGGAACCTATCTAGAGTGATAGTGCCATTATCTACTCAGTCTGAATGTGAGAGTGAATCAAATGCGTTAACAGCAATTATACTGGCCTGGGCTTGTGCACGTCCGTAGTCAAGAGTACCCAGTCGGGATACGAGAGTATCAGCCAGTTTGAAACACCATTGAAAAGAATTGCCGACAGGGGTATCTGAATTTTTTTTAAATTCAATTAGATCTGAAGATGTCATAATTATAATCCAAATACTTGGGATCGAGGCACGATGCCGATAACAGCTCAGGTGCTAGGGAGTTAGGTACAAGTTGTGACCTTACAAAGTAGATCTTTTCAGGCCCAGTTGAAACATTTGAGTTCACTATACCATCCTCGCATTGGCGAATAAAATCTACAGCCTTATAATGGGGATCTTGGCCTGAAAATTTTGTAACGGAGGGTTCTTGGTGTAGTAAAGTTAAGGTATGGGCCATTGTTTCAGATGATTTATAAGGACTGATAA
>NC_134778.1:23753912-23756358 GCF_046742065.1 Oratosquilla oratoria | reverse complement strand
TTAAACACAAAGAACAGTTGGAGCTTTATTCATTGACGTTTCGTCCTTACCAGGACATTCTCAAAGTACATACAGTTTTAGAAAATTAACAGCTTATATAATCCATCCTTGCCGTGTTCCCCTCCCTCTATACTCTCACCCGTCCTCTACCCATGTGACTCCGACCATGTCACTTCTCCCTTCGTTCTCAATTGTCCTTTTTACCTCCTTGATAATCAGAGTACTTACCGCTCCTGCTAATTTTATAAACCCTTCCCTATGGTTGATGCAGGGGTGGGAAGTAATGTAGGCTGCCTCCACTATTTTTCTTTTCTTTTTCTCTAGACCTTTGTGGAGCACCTCTATCTTTTTCCAATCTGGAAGATGACCACATTGGTCTAAATGAACTACTAGTGAGTTGGAGGCTCTGTGAGCTCTGACGTCATTTTTGTGCTCATATGTCCGGCTCCTATGTCCGGCGGGGTTTTTGTCCGTCCCCAACTCAAAGCACGCGGAGGAGTTGGGACATATTCTCACAAAAGCGGGTGTGAGCGTTGCTTTCTCCACGGGTAAAAACAATTAGGAGAAGTTGTCAAGAATAGAAATAAATCAGAAAAGGATATAGAGAAGGGCGCGATTTACAATATACCATGTGGTGGTTGTCCGTTAGGATATTATGGAGAGACGGGAAGATCAGTGGAGCTACGGACATATGAGCACAAAAATGACGTCAGAGCTCACAGAGCCTCCAACTCACTAGTAGTTCATTTAGACCAATGTGGTCATCTTCCAGATTGGAAAAAGATAGAGGTGCTCCACAAAGGTCTAGAGAAAAAGAAAAGAAAAATAGTGGAGGCAGCCTACATTACTTCCCACCCCTGCATCAACCATAGGGAAGGGTTTATAAAATTAGCAGGAGCGGTAAGTACTCTGATTATCAAGGAGGTAAAAAGGACAATTGAGAACGGAGGGAGAAGTGACATGGTCGGAGTCACATGAAAAAAAAAAGAAAGAAAAAAAGGTAGAGGACGGGTGAGAGTATAGAAGGAGGGAAACACGGTAAGGATGGATTATATAAGCTGTTAATTTTCTGAATATGTATGTACTTTGAGAATATCCTAGTAAGGACGAAACGTCAGTGAATAAAACTCCAACTGTTCTTTGTGTTTAACTCACCACCCTTCCATATATCTATATATATATATATATATATATATATATATATATATATATATATATATATATATATATATATGTATATATATGTGATGAAGGTGTAAAAAGAAGTCATGGGTCTCGTTCCGAGTTCCTGAGTTTATTCCTGACCGGTTTCGCTCTATGATTCTTCAGAGGAAGCATAGAGCGAACCCGGTCATGAATAAACTCAGGAAATCGGAACTAGATCCGTGACTTCTTTTTCCACCTTCATCAACTTGTCACAATGTACCAGCATATATATATATATATATATATATATATATATATATATATATATATATAATATATACATATGTATATATGTGTGTGTATATATATGTATATATATATGTGTATATATATACATATATATATATGTGTATATATATACATATATATATACATATACATATATATATACATATATTTATATATATATATATATATGTATATATATATACACATACATACATACATATACGGAAGGCTTTTTTCCACTACATGGGGGGTAGCCAAAAAGAAAAAGGTATAGAAACCACTCCCACCCATTCCATTTCCTATATATTCCACTCCCCTCCACCCTCCTCCCTCCCTCTTATCTTGGCACCTCCTGGATGATGGGTTATCCCTGCATCCTGTTCACTGACCTGGGTCAGAAGCAGTGTTGCAAGACACAGCACATCCACAGCAAGGCCGCTTCATAAATTCGGTGACCCCCCCTCTCCGTCCCCTCATGCAGAAAGGGAGAAGACGGGGAGAAATCCCTTCGGGCTGCGTAAGAAACAAACAAACAAAAAAAACATTCTCATACATACTTTCTCACCCCCCATCCTCCACCCCCTCCCCCTCCCCCTTCTGTCCTCTCCCGTCCTTCCTCCACAGACATTCCTCCACTTATCAACCATAATAACTCATACATTTCAATTCCTTGCAAACGCGATTGAGACTAACAGGAGTATATACCTATATGGAAGCATTTTCGGAAATTCAAACGTTGGTAGGCTGAGGACTCGAACCTATATGTATATATATATATATATGTATATATATACGTATATATATATGTATATATATATATATATATGTATATATATATAAATATATTTATATATATGTATATATATATATATATATATATATATATATATATATATATGTACAGCACTGAATGGGTCCCAGTGAATAACGAAACATTTTTATCAACCACAATACACTTTAATTCTAAGTCATCAACATCGGGAGACTAGATGGAGGTCAACATGCAGAAATT
>NC_134778.1:23721412-23748912 GCF_046742065.1 Oratosquilla oratoria | reverse complement strand
TACAACTGAGGCCCCGTTCAGATGCCCCGAAGGTAAACTGTATGTACAGACCGATGGAATTGCAATGGGCTCGCCCTTGGGTGTTTTATTTGCTCAGTCCTTCATGTCACATGTGGAGGAAACAAAATTTCTCGCGAGTGAACTTAAACCCAAAATATACTGTAGATATATTGACGATATTTTCGTATGTACACTCTCCAGAGAGCACCTGGAAAAATTAAGACTGCGTCTACAGGACATTTCGGGTTTAAATTTCACAGTAGAAATGAACACAAATGGTAAACTTCCTTTCCTTGATGTCCTGGTTGATTCCACTTCTACTAATTTTATTACCAGTGTTTACCGTAAACCCACCAACTTAGATAAATGTATGAACGGTAACAGCAAATGCAGTGATAGTTATAAGAAAGGTGTTATTAGAGCATACGTCAGAAGAGCTATAAAAGTATGTTCGTCCTGGGAAACACTACATGCAGAACTCCAGCATGTACGACAAATGCTCACCAATAATGGTTATGCTAACTGTGATTTTGACCGCATAACCAATAAATTACTCTGTGAACTTGGGTCCAACCAAAGCGCCAATAAGCCTAATTTTATTAACGTTATTTATCGTAAAACCTTCAGTGATGCCTACAAAAAGGATGAAAAAGCAATCAAGGACATAATAAAGAAAAATTGTCACCCCACTAAAGAGAACCATGAGATCCGAGTCCTTATATACTATCGTGGTGATGAAAAACAACTGTAATAGTCGAGCTGACTTTACATCTAGAGCCAACGTGGTGTATTTATTCAAATGTCCAGCCGAGAATTGTACGTCTCGCAATATCACATACGTCGGGCACACCAGGTGTACTCTCAGCCGAAGACTAAATTTTCACCAACAGGACGGAGCGATCAAGGACCATTATTTAAAATATCACAATCAAAATATTGACAGAGACACCTTAGTTCAATGTACCAAAACTGTTGCGTACAATGAGGACCCTAGAAGGTTGAAACTCTTGGAGGCATTCCACATCAGGGACTCTGCCCCCACTATAAACATTCAGTTGGACATGACGTCCAGTATCAAGCTGTACAGTAGCGCTAACCTGAGACATCGCTACATTGAGGTCCCCTCTCCCCCAACCCCACCCACCCCCACTCCCCCACCACTCAGACGATCAGCCAGACTCCGTAATTGGAACTCGGATAGCAGTTTATGTATTTAAACCTTTCTCTCTCTCTATCATTTGTACTTTCTTTGTAGACGTAGGTAATAACGGTCGTTATATATCTTTTATTCTACCCGTATATTTGTATTTGTATTTTTGTAATTTATTTTGCAACTTATATATACCAACATTTGTATTCCTTATTGCAGAAATTTTGTCAATCCTGATGATGTCTCTTTGAAGACGAAAGCTCGAGAATATTAAATGGAGAACTATGGAGAACTTGTATCAGCTCACCCTACAACTGGAAAAAAGTTGATAAGACAAATAGAAAACATTAAGAAAAAGTTGAACAATTGTCAGAATGCTGTCGTATTTAATTCTACATGCATATATATATATACATATATATATGTATATATATATAAATATATATGTGTGTATATATATATTATATATATACATATTATATATATATATATATATATGTATGTATATGTATATGAATATGTATACATATATATATATATATACATGCACACACACGCACATACACAAACGCACACACACACATACACACACACACACACACACACACACACACACACACACACACACACACACACACACACACACACACATAAACATATATATATATGTATATATATATATATGTATATATATATATATTATATATATTATATATATATATATATATATATATATATATAATACATATACCAAGGCTTTTTCCCCCTTACAAGGGAGGTAGCCAAAAAGGAAAAGGCATAAAATCATTCCCACCCATTCTATCCCTGAATACACTCCACACTGCTCCACCCTCCCTCTTATCTTAGCACCTCCTGGGTGACGGGTCATCCCTGCACCTTGTCCACTGCCCTGGGTCAGAAGCAGTGTCGCAAGACACAGCACATCCACAGCAAGACCGCTTCATTAAATCGGCGACCCCCCCTCTCCGTCCCCCCATGCATAAAAGGTGAAGGCGGCTGTTGGGATAATCACTCCTTCATACAGTCTCCTCTTAGCATCCATTCCCAAATGTCTATTCCTCATTACACTCTTCAATCCACCAAGGCATTTACTCGCTTCTCTCAATCTACATTCTACCTCCACCTTCACTCCACCTTTTCCTGCCACATTTGCACCCAAGTATCTAAAACTATCCACTTCCTCCAGTCGCTCTCCCTTAATGCTCACTTCCAGTCTACTGCCACTTTCACCCCTTGTGCATCTCATCACCTTACTTCTACCCACATTTATCTTTAGCTTTCTTCTATCACATACTCTCCCAAACTCTGTCACCAACTACCTCAATCCCTCCTCCGATCCTGCCACAAGCGCAGTGTCGTCAGCAAACAACAGCTGGCTCACCTCCCACTTTTCTCCATTTTCTTTAACCATCTCCAATCCCTGACCCACTACCCTTGTATTTACCTCTCGCACCACCCCATCCATGTATAAGTTGAACAGCCAGGGCGACATAATGCATCCTTGACGAAGTCCCACCTTTACCTAGAACCACTCACTCTCTCCATTTCTAATCCTGACACAAGCTCTACTACTCTCATAAAAAACTCTTGACAGCTCCTAGAAGCTTTCCTCCTATCCCATATATCTGCATAACCTCCCACAGTGCCTTTCTGTCTACCCTATCGTAAGCCTTTTCCAGATCCATAAAAGCCCAAAAAACATCCTTCCCCTTTCCTATAGCTTTCTCACATATTTGTCCTACCACAAAGATCTGATCTACACAACCTCTACCTATCCTAAATCCACACTGTTCCTCACCAATTTCTCCCTCTGTTCCTCTCCTAATCCTCTCAATCAAGATCCTCCCATAAGCCTTCCCAACTACACTTAACAAGCTAATCCCTCTGAAACTACTACATTCACACTTGTCCCCTTTTCCCTTGTAAAGTGGAACTATACACGCACTCCTCCAGTCCTCCGTCATTCTACCTTTTCTCCAGCAAACATTAAATAACCTCACCAGCCAGTCCACCATCACTGTACCTCCTTTTTTTTTTTTTTTTTTTTTTTTAGGCATTCTGCATGGCATCCATCCAGACCAGGTGCCTTACCTGTTTTCATCATCCTAACAACTGCCTTCACTTCATCCTTCCTTATTTCTCCTCCATTTTCCTCACTCATCACGGTCATTTTTCTTAGCATTTCCCACTGCAACTATCTTTCCCTCCCTATCCTCCTTCACATTTAGCAACTCCCTAAAATATTCTGCCCATCTTACCCGTACTGCCTTCTCTTCCATTATCATCTCTCCATCTGCACCTTTTACCTTTTCTTCTCTACTTGATTCGCCTCCTCTTCCTCTCTTAATTTCTTTCCAAAACATCTTTTTATTACTTTCAAAATTTTCTGTCATACTCTTACCCCACTTTAAATCTGATCTCCTCTTTGCCTCCTTTACCTTTTGCTTTACTTCTCTTTTCTTTTCTTTGTACCTCTCATATGACTCCCTCGTCCTATTTTGTAACCAATCTGTGAAAGCTCGTTTCTTCTCTTCTACAACCTTCTTTGTTTCCTCATCCCACCATTCACTACCCTTCCTTCTATTTCCTCCTGTCCTTGTTCCACACACCATCCTTGCACACTTTGTGTCTCCCTCCTTGAACCATCCCCATTCTCCTCCACTCCTAGCTCTACTCTATCCTTCACTCCCTCTCACTCCTCCTTCAGCTTCTTCTTGTACTCCTTCTCCTTTTCCTCTTTATTTAAAGAGTTCACTCTAAGCACCTCCCCACCTTTTGTCCCATTCCTCTTTCTCCATCTATCCTCCGCTCTCAATTTACCTTCCACCAAAAAATGATCTGATATTCCCCCACCCTCTCCCCTTAGCACATGTACATCCTTAACTCTTCCTATCATAATCCTATTTACCACTACATAATCCATCAACGCTCTATCTACCACCCTTCGATCCACCACCCTCTCCCATGTGTACTTATGCTTGACTTTCTTCCGAAACACTGTATTTGCTATCATATATATATATATATATATATATATATATATATATATATATATATATATATATATATATACATATACATAAGCAGTATATATATATATATATATATATATATATGCAAAATAACCACAGGAGAAGGGAAACTTGTAGACAGTAAGTATTTTCGCATATTAGATCTGAAGATGTAATATACGAAAGTACATATATAACCTAAAAAAAAAATTAAGGCATAAGGGGTGCTGGAGGGCCTCGGGCCAGCACCCTAAGGTTTGGGTCTTTTAATGTGCGTGGATGTGGTACAGATGAGAGTAAAAGGGAAGAGATAGGTAGTATGTTTGTGAGAAGAAAGATGGATGTGTTGGCATTGAGTGAAACTAAGTTGAAAGGGAAGGGTGAGTGTAAGTTTGGGAGTGTAAGTGGGAGGTTATCAGGAGTGAAGAGAGGGCGAGGGAGGGAAGGGGTGGCTATTTTAGTAAGTGAGGAGATAGGTAAACAGGTAGTGGAGTGGAAGGAGGTTTCCTCAAGGATAATGTGGATGAAGGTGAAACTGGGAAAGGAGATGTGGGTCTTTGTAAGTGCATATGGGCCTGGCAGTGAGAAGAGCGTGGAAGAAAGGGAGGCCTTTTGGATAGATTTAAATGAGTGCATAGAGGGTTTAGGAAGAAATGTCAATGTAATAGTACTGGGAGACTTTAATGCTAGGGTGGGAAATGGTCCAATCGATGGAGTGGTTGGGAAGTGTGGAGTTCCAGGAAAGAATCGTAGTGGAGAGTTGTTGGTGGAAATGTGTCTAGAAAAAGAGTTGATGATAGCAAATACAGTGTTTCGGAAGAAAGTCAAGCATAAGTACACATGGGAGAGGGTGGTGGAGGGAAGGGTGGTAGATAGGGCGCTAATGGATTATGTAGTGGTAAATAGGATTATGATAGGAAGAGTTAAGGATGTACATGTGCTAAGGGGAGAGGGTGGGGGAATATCAGATCAATTTTTGGTGGAAGGTAAGCTAAGAGTGGAGGATAGATGGAGAAAGAGGAAAGGGACAAAAGGTAGGGAGGTTCTTACAGTGAACTCCTTGAATGAAAAGGAAAAGGAGAAGGAGGGAGTACGAAAAGAAGCTGAAGGAGGAGTGGGAGGGAGTAAAGGATGGAGCAGAGATGGGTGTGGAGGAGGAATGGGGATGGTTCAAGGAGGGAGTCTTAAAGTGTGCAAGGATGGTGTGTGGAACAAGAAGGACAGGGGGAATAGAAGGAAGGGGTAGTGAATGGTGGGATGAGGAAACAAAGAAGGTTGTAGAAGAGAGAAGAAACGAGCATTCACAGATTGGTTACAAAAGAGGACGGGGGAGTCATATGAGACGTACAAAGAAAGAAAAGAGAAAGTAAAGCAAAGGTAAAGGAGGCAAAGAGGAGAGTAGAATGTGAAATGTGGGAGGAGTATGACAGAAAATTTTGAAAGTAATAAAAAGATGTTTTGGAAAGTAATTAAGAGAGGAAGAGGAGGCGAATCAATTAGAGAAGAAAAGGTAAAAGGTACAGATGGAGAGAGGATAATGGAAGAGATGGCCGTAAGGGGTAGATGGGCAGAATATTTTTAGGGGAGTTGCTAAATGTGAAGGAGGATAGGGAAGGAAAGATAGCTGCAGTGGGAAATGCGAAAGAAATGAGAGTGATGAGTGAGGAGAATGGAGGAGAAATAAGGAAGGATGAGGTGAAGGCAGTTGTAAAGATGATGAAAGCAGGTAAGGCACCTGGTCTGGATGGATGCCATGCAGAATGTCTGAAAAAGGGAGGTTCAGTGATGGTGGACTGGTTGGTGAGGTTATTTAATGTTTGCTGGAGAGAGGGTAGAGTACCGGGGGACTGGAGAAGTGCCTGTATAGTTCCTCTTTACAAGGGAAAAGGGGACAAGTGTGAATGTAGTAGTTTCAGAGGGATTAGCCTGTTAAGTGTAGTAGGAAAGGCTTATGGGTGGATCTTAATTGAGAGGATTAGGAGAGGAACAGAAGGAGTAATTGGTAAGGAACAGTGTGGATTTAGGACAGGTAGAGGTTGTGTAGATCAGATCTTTGTGGTAAGACAGATATGTGAGAAAAGCTATAGGAAAGGGGAAGGATGTTTTTTGGGCTTTTATGGATCTGAAAAAGGCTTATGATAGGGTAGACAGAAAAGGCACTGTGGGAGGTTATGCAGATTTATGGGATAGGAGGAAAAGCTTTTGGGAGCTGTCAAAAGTTTTTATGAGAGTAGTAGTGCTTGTGTCAGGATTAGAAATGGAGAGAGTGAGTGGTTTGAAGTAAAGGTGGGACTTCGTCAAGGATGCATTATGTCGCCCTGGTGTTCAACTGTATACATGGATGGGGTGGTGCGAGAGGTGAATGCTAGGGTAGTGGGTCAGGGATTGGAGATGGTTAAAGAAAATGGAGAAAAGTGGGAGGTGAGCCAGCTGTTGTTTGCGGACGACACTGCGCTTGTGGGCAGGGTCAGAGGAGGGATTGAGGAAGCTGGTGGCAGAGTTTGGGAGAGTATGTGATAGAAGAAAGCTAAAGATAAATGTGGGTAAATGTAAGCTGATGAGATGTACAAGGAGTGAAAGTGGCAGTGGACTGGAAGTGAGCATTAAGGGAGAGCGAGTGGAGGAAGTGGGTAGTTTTAGATACTTGGGTGCAAATGTGTAGCAGGAAAAGGTGGAGTGAAGGTGGAGGTAGAATGTAGATTGAGAGAAGCGAGTAAATGCCTTGGTGGATTAAAGAGTGTAATGAGGAATAGATATTTGGGAATGGATGCGAAGAGGAGACTGTATGAAGGAGTGATTGTGCCAACCAGCACTGTATGGGGCAGAAACGTGGAACATAAGAGAGAAGAGAGAGAAGGAGTTTGAATGTGTTTGAGATGAGGTGTCTGAGAAAGTATGGTGGCGGTTACTAGGCTGGATAGAGTGAGAAATGAGGCGGGGAGGAGGAGAACAGGGGTGAAAAAGGATTTGGGAGATAGGGTTGATGAAAGAATATTAGGATGGTTTGGACACATGAAAACAATGAGTGAAGAAAGATTAGTAAAAGAGGTATGGCAGGCAGATGTGGAGGGAGTGAACATGAGGGGACGTCTAGGATGAGGTGTATGGTGTGGGTGAAGGGGGATTTGGGGAAGAGGGGAATGTCTGTTGAGGAAGGAAGGGAGAGGACGGAAGACAGAGGTGAGTGGAGAATGGTTGTATATGGATGATTTTGTGATTGCATGGAGGAGAATGGGCGGGGGGGTGGGGGGTGGGGGGTTAGTATGTGTGAGTAAAATTTTGACGCAGCCCGAGAGGGATTTCTCCCCGTCCTCTCCTTATATGCAAGGGGGGGGACGGACAGAGGGGGTCGCCGATTAAATGAAGCGGCCTTGCTGTGGATGTGCTGTGTCTTGCGACACTGCTTCTGACCCAGGGTGGTGGGCAGGGTGCAGAGATGACCGTCATCCAGGAGGTGCTCCAGATGAGATGGAGGGTGGGAGGGGGGTGGAGTGTATTTTGGGGATCAAATGGTTGGGAGTGTTTTTATGCCTTTCCCTTTTTGGCTACCTCCCTTGTAAGGGGGAAAAAGCTTTGGTATATGTATGTACATATATGTATATATATATATATATATATATATATATATATATATATATATATATGTATGTATATATAAATATCCGATCATTTTTATGAGAGTCGCATGCAGGATTCGAACCCACTGCTATCGGTCTTAAGATCACCTTCACAGAGCCTTAGCCCACTACACCAACAGACACTTAAAAGCCTTGAAACCTTGAATGGATCTGATAGGAAAGGTCGCTAATCTGCGACCCTAATTCCTGTTTTACTAGCGAATTTCTCGCATATATATATATATATATATATATATACATATGTATATATATACATATATATTTACTCATATATATTTATACACACACACACATATGTATATATATATATATATATATAATGTATATGTATATATGTATATATATATATATATATATATATATATACATATATTTACTAATAAGAACACATGTACGTGTGTTCACTTATGCAAAGTAGACCACTTGGAAAAAGAAAGCTAACGAAGCAGAGCGCTTTCGTATATTACATCTTCAATGCAAAAAGTACATAGTTAATAGAGATACATAGATTATATATACATGAAAAAGGAACAAGGACAGTTTACATAAGGGTTGAGGGCATTTACCCCCTGGAAGGCGGTCATTCAGGTTGCCATGGTCAATGCGTCCATTAATGAGGGTGGGGCGACACTAGGTCACAGTCGCAGGATTACATTTTACCTTTTATTATTTTGCTTATTTCTTGACAGATAAAATTGTCAATTTTATATAAGTCCTTGTGTAGGTTGGTATTTTGATCACTGGTGGTATGGATCAAACTACACTCTATTAAGTTTGTTACTATTGTGTTGCTAGTATAACAGATTGCATGGGCATTACCCCAATCAACTGGATGATTATTCAATTCAATATGCTTGAAGATTCCACTGGAGTTATTGCCTTCCCTAAAATGTTTCTTATGTAGTTCAATTCTAATGCTAAGGGTTTGCAGTTTGACCTAGTTTAAATTTATTACACATTTTGCAAAGAATCTTATAAATGCATCCTTTTTTAACTTCAATACTATTATTGATGAGCATATGTTTTAGTGTACTATAATTTTTAAAAACTACCTTTACGTTAAATGTTTTTAATAATTCTGTAACACATTTCAAGAAAATTTGTTAAGTGTTACAGAATTATCAAAAGAATATGTGGTGATGACATTTGTAAATCACTCGTCATCTTAACTCCACGCTCAGTGATGTCATTCACTACTCTAAAGTTTCTCACATGTTTCAATGCTTTCTTGTAGTCCTCCTTCTCTTGCCATGATTCAGCCTGATCAAGGAGCCAGTCAGGTCCAATGCTGAGGATGTCTAACAGAAGGTGAGATCCCGGACCAATGAGATCAGAGTCTGGTCTTGACTGTCATCTTCTGAAACACAGGTTTTCCCCTTTTGAAGCTGTCTGGCTTCTGAGTGCACGCACCTGAGTAGCAATGTTCTGTTTCTGCTTGTTACTCAGCCTTCTGTGTCAAGTACCACTGGTGATTTTCCATCATCTGAAGATCACTCAAAGGAGCATCCATAGCAGATGTTGACATTATCCACATTGGTGTGTACAATAGCCCCAAGATATTGGGTCGTTCCAGCTTTGCAACAGTCTCTTCATCATACTGAAGCTGGACACAGAATATCAGCATCTTCATGGAATACAAGTTCCTGGACATCCATCTGGCCCAGTGAAAGGCCCCTGGTAAGAACATTCAGAATGAGGCTGATATTAATTCATATACTCTGTGTTAAGGTCACTGCCACTGAAATCGCTCAAAGTAGCGTCATCCGTGTTAGTAACTGCCTTTTGTTCTGCTGCAGTTGCAAAATAGTACAATGTTGTAAACATGTAAAACCCCAAAATAATACATTGTGGTAAGTATGTAAAACTTCTAAATTGTTGTGATATTCAAAAGTATGATTAGTGAAAGTATGAAAGTATTATTACCTTGTTCTTGCCTCTGCAGTTGCCTTTCAGTCCAGCCTGCTTAGTGCTGGGATCTTGTCTCAAAGATCTTGTCATGACCCGACATGCGACCTTTCCTTTCAGTCCTTTGGTCCTGATAGAATCTGATATCCTCATCTTTCTTTTCCATGGATAACAGTCTTTTACTCTCTATATCCTGGACAGCATCTGGAGCTCCTATGTCGAACAGGATGTTCAATTCCAATACAAACGCACTCCTCTTTCCTCCACGGAGAGCTTCATGCATTTCTGTCTTGTCATCATCTTTATCCTAGCCATCTGCTGTATTTTCTGGTAAATTTTGGAGATAGAGGAAGTACTGGAATGCTTGTCTGTTGGTGAGAAGCTAGGAACCACTGATGCAAGCTGATGGGTATCGACCAGGAAGGTTTCAGTGAGAGATCTGGTGGACGGCCGACTTGATGCTTGCCTGTGCACTGCAGGTGGAGATTCTGAGACATCAACTGTGCGTCCTCTTAGCTCCTTGCTTAATGCCATTGTGAAGTATATTGTGGATATTTTTCTAGATTTGGATTGAGTTTCTGTGCTGGCCTTGCTTTTGTACGGTTCAGTATTGCTATCATCATTAACAGGTTTCTATAAATATGAAATTTTAGATATGCTGAAATTATGTATGATTTTTAGTCTGAATTCAATTAAAATGTAAGCATTCATACAAATACTATGTCTCTAGGTTAGCAAAATAATTTCATATCCTTTAAAATTCATGGGGGAAATTCACCAATTCTCACAGTTGCTATATGTAGAGTAAATTCTATTATTATATTTGGTACCTAATATGTTGCTCTATCTTGGATAGATATAAAATTATATTACAATTTATGCTTAGAAATGATTCAATATTGACACTTATGGTAAGATAGTAGAAACATTCAGCCTCCATGCGGCAATACTTTTATACATCCTTGATAAAAACGGATGTAATTTTTGCCATTTTCATGTCAAAGAGCATGGAAAAAAGTTGTTTTTTGAACAGGTGTAATCTATATATTTCGGCTGCTAGCTGCAATACTTTTCAGTAGTAAAAACTGGGAGGAGGAGGATCTTTTTAAGTAGTAACCTCTTACAAAAGAAAGGAACTATAGATTGAGTAAATACCACTACCCTCGCTCTATGGTGATCTGAGGATGATATCAGGTCAGGTCAGAGAAAGGGTTAGGTTACCTATTAGCAATTTGTTTTGTAATGAACAATCCTGAGGTTTTGTCTGAGGCCAATTGACCCTCTGAAATATTCAAATTGGGAAGATAATCTATTAGAGGGGATTCAACTATCTTCCTTCTGAAACCACAACCAGATTTATAAATAAATTCAGATTTCTTCCAGTCCAACGGTTATCTAAATTATTCACGTGTTGGAACACGACTGAACTCTCTTGACCCAACCTAACTGACCTTTTGTGCTCATTTAATTTTGTCCTTAGGTCTTTCCCTGTCTGACCAATATATGCTAGGTTACAATCTTTACTCGGATGGGAATAAACCTTTGGGATATAATCTTCATTCAACCTCTGATAAATATTAACAAGTTTTTTATTTATAGTATTCGGGTAATTATGAATTAAATTTATCTTATCTATAGGAAGAGATTTGGATAAGTGGCTAATGGACTCAGAAATTGGAGTAACAAGGAATTTTGTGATATGTTTGGCTTTGTGGAGGGGGGATTGGCTGACGGCTTTATCCTGGAATCACTGAGGGTAAACTAATTTTGTTAATTGGAACCTGATGGAAATCAACTCATGTTCTAAAAATTGTGGGCTACTGAACTCAATGTCCTCTTAACATTGAACTCTCCTTCTCCTATTGTATATCCTAAGAAGATGAACGTTGACATTTTTACAAATCATTATTACACTTGAACCTACTACTTACCCCGACTCTGGAAAACTGTTATCGGTCTCCTTACATCTCTGGGTACAAATACCTCCATATGGAGCGAAGTTAAACTCTTAGATGATTCACTTCACTCAATGAAAAAAAAATATATATTAAGCTTTATATGTTGATTATCGCCAATTACCTGTCAGTTTATCTCACCTCACCTATCAAAACTAATACTCACGAACAGGATAACGCTTAAAAACGTCCTCTGAACAGGCTACCAGTTTGTAACAGTTGTGTAAGGATAAAATTTTACCGCCCCAAATAATGAGAAAAATGCGGGGTTGAGAAAACATAAAATACTCGAGTTAACTACGCATACTATATTATTTGATTATATCAAAGTCATGGTACGAATTAAAAGGAACGAGATAAAATACCTAAGCACAATCTAAATATGAGATAGAAGAGAACCTAACTTCACGTGCCTCCAACACCTAAAATCCAGTCCCACTTCCAACTGGACCTTCAAATTTTCAATAACTTTATATACCAAGGGAGATAATATTATATTTTTGTTGTTGTTGTTTTACTTTAAGTGAACCTACTACATATCAGAGTACAGGGTATTACAAAGGATTGCAAAGGATTACAAAGGCGGAGCATGTCGACAGGAGACCTTTAGGTCCATATCTAGGTAGGATGTGAAAAAATCATGATGATAAATAAATAAATGAATAAATAAAAGATTTATAATGATGTATATAATAAATGAAATATATAAATAAATGCATAGGTATAGTTGAATAAAAAAACAACAACAGGGAAATAGGAAATAATAATAAATTGACATATAAATGACAATCAAGCAAATAATGATAAACAACCGGAGAAATGATAATAAAACAAACAAACAAATAATATAGAAT
Source organism: Oratosquilla oratoria (assembly GCF_046742065.1). Lineage (NCBI taxonomy): Eukaryota > Metazoa > Arthropoda > Malacostraca > Stomatopoda > Squillidae > Oratosquilla > Oratosquilla oratoria. Next base: position 23,736,378 of record NC_134778.1, on the reverse strand, counting down.
AAATTATAGCTATTACAGAATCTTGCTTAGGTGTTTATCTAAATGATTCTTAAAGCTTCGAACTGAACTACATTACACTGCCTCTGCAGGAAGTTTACTCCATTCATTAACTACACAGTTGGCGAAGTTGTTTCTACCCCCTTCCAAATCAAATCTATTTCCTGACAGTTTGAGACTATTGTTTCTTGTCGGATTCTCATTCAGTGTAAAAATTTTGTAACCTTTGACCTGAGCCCATGCTTTTTTAGGGAAAACAGATTCATATGTTTTAGTCTATTTTCGTATGATTCATTTCTTATATTTGGAATCAGTTTTGTGGTTCGCCGTTATACTTATTCTAATCCATCAATGTCTTTAATGAGATTCGGTGACCATACGGAAACAGCATATTCCAAATGTGGACGAACTAACGATTTATACAGCTTGTTAATGAGTGATGGGCTTTTGAAATCAAAAGATCGCGCAATCAGTCCTAGAATCTTACTTGCTTTCTCAGAGGCTGAAATACGCTGCTTGGATAATTTGAGATCGTTACTGATAATTACGCAGAGATCCTTTTCACTATCCACTTTTGTTAACGATTTCCAAATAACTTGTAATCGTACTTACTGTTATTTTTACCTTGTATTTATTTGTGTTAAATTTTATTAGCCACTTTTCAGACTATTGCTGTAACTATCTAAATCTTCTTGAATATCTAATAGGTTCAAGTGATCATTTGCCATTCCGCACAGTTTTGTATCATCAGCAAATTTGGAAACAGTAGATTTTAATCCATGGTCTATATCATTTATATATATACTATGAATAGAAGTGGCCCAAGAACAGAACCCTGAAGAACTCTACTTGTAACATTTTTCCATCCAGAAGTTTTTCCACTTAAACCAACTCTCTGTTTTCGATTATTCAACCAATTACCAGTTCAACTTAATAGGCTACCACTTATTCCGTATGAAGCTAATTTAATAAGTAGTCTCTCGTGGGGGACGGTATCAAAAGCTTTTGCAAAGTATAGGTATATTATATATATATATATATATATATATATATATATATATATATATATATACATACATATATTGTCATAATTCGAAGCGACTGTAATGTAGAATTCGAGTAAGTTAGTCACGCAAGAATGTTTCCGTCTGAAAACATACTGGCTATCATTTATCAAACAGTTACTTTCTAAATGTTGTTCGATAGCATCTCTGATGATAGTTTCCATCATTTTTCCACGATTGAAATCAAGCTTATAGGCCTGTAGTTATTTGGTTTCTTTTTATCATATTTTTTTGAATATTGAATATGGGAAGAGCATTAGCTAGTATCCATTCTCTTGGGACATCTCCGGATATGATGGCTTTTTTGAAAATTATTTCTAATGGAACAACAATATCATTTTTCATTAGGAATAGACATTTGGGAATGGATGCGAAGAGGAGACTGTATGAAGGAGTGATTGTGCCAACAGCACTGTATGGGGCAGAAACGTGGAACATAAGAGAAGAAGAGAGAAGGAGTTTGAATGTGTTTGAGATGAGGTGTCTGAGAAGTATGGTGGGGGTTGCTGGGCTGGATAGAGTGAGAAGTGAGGAGGTGAGGAGGAGAACAGGGGTGAAAAAGGATTTGGGAGATAGGGTTGATGAAAGAATATTAGGATGGTTTGGACACATGGAAGGAATGAGTGAAGAAAGACTAGTAAAAGAGGTATGGAAGGCAGATGTGGAGGGAGTGAACATGAGGGGACGTCCTAGGATGAGGTGGATGGATGGGGTGAAGGGGGCTTTGGGGAAGAGGGGAATGTCTGTTGAGGAAGGAAGGGAGAGGACGGAAGACAGAGGTGAGTGGAGAATGGTTGTATATGGATGATGTTGTGACTGCATGAGGAGGAATGGGCGGGGAAGTGGGGGGTGGGGTAGTATGTGTGAGTAAATTTTGACGCAGCCCGAAGGGATTTCTCCCCGTCCTCGCCTTATATGCAAAGGGGGACGGAGAGGGGGGGTCGCCGATTAAATGAAGCGGCCTCGCTGTGGATGTACTGTGTCTTGCGACACTGCTTCTGACCCAGGGCGGTGGGCAGGGTGCAGGGATGACCCGTCATCCAGGAGGTGCTCAGATGAGAGGAAGGGTGGGAGGGGTGTGGAGTGTATTTAGGGATGAAATGGGTGGGAGTGTTTTTATGCCTTTCCCTTTTTGGCTACCTCCCTTGGAAGGGGGAAAAAGCCTTGGTATATGTATGTATGTATTTCCTTTGAGATTCTTGGATGCCAATCGTCAGGCCCTGGTGTTTTTTAACATTGAGTGTCTCTAAACACCTTTTAATTTTTTCTTTTCTTATATTTACCGTAGTGAGTAAGTTTACCCTAGGCTTTTCACAGGTTTCAGTTTGAAGTTCACTTTGAGGTATTTCGTTTACGAATACTTAGTTAAAATAATTGTTTAAAATATCACATATTCCTTCATTTTAATATTCAAGTTGACCGTCAGCAGATGATAGTAGATCAATGTGATTCCTAACGACCTTTTTTATCTCTAATGTAACAATAAAATTCTTTGGGATTCTCTTTGGATTTATTATCGGTGTCCTTTGAGCATATTTGAGCATATCGAGATTACAGTATAACTACAGTTATAAAAAGAATAAACATGCAACATAATATCATAGAATACTATATCTGGTGTAGCATTTTTCCTGCCTACCAATAAGTCCTTTCAAAAAGGGGGTGGAAGCTAATGCCCCCCTTCCCTGGATGTTGTTCGTTAGATTCTGCGTGCTAAGGTGGTATGTTTAGTTTTACTTTGAAGGGAGCATAAAGGGCATACAACTCCCTTTGAATTTTATATTCTTCTAATATCGATGATTTTTTAAGCATAGGGATCAGATACAAATTAAGTATTATTCACAAAACTTAAACTTCTTTGGAGAATATTAATATCTAATGCAAATTATATTCTCAAAAGTATCGACATTTTGAAAGAACCAAAACGATTCAATGGATTTTCATCAAAATTGGTATAAGTATTCATAGCATAACGGTGAAAATTCTGCCATCTTCCTTCTAAACCCACAACCGGATTTATAAATAAGTCCAGATTTGTCCCAGTTTATCCGGGGATTTCAATTATACACGTGTTGGAACAGGCCTGAACTCTCTTGACCTAACCTGACTTTTTGTGCTCATTTAACTTTGTCATTAAATCTCTCCCTGTCTGACCAATGTATGATAGGTTACAATCTCTACACGGACGGGAGTAAACCTCTGGGATATGACCTTCTATTAACCTCTGATGAACATTCAATTTTTTTTTTTTTTTTATATAGTATTCGGGTAATTATGAATTAAATTTACCTCATGTTTGGGAAGAAATTTGGACTAGTGACTGATGGACTCTGAGAAGTGAATAACAACAGAATTATGTAATATGTTTGGTTTTGTGGAAGGGGATGAGAATTGGGGTCCATTGTATGCTTTTCTAGAAAAAAATTAATCAGTTGGCAACAAATATGATTTTCAAGGTGGAATAGGAAAAAGGGTATTTTTTTTTTTCTTAGATGCAGTAATCATGAGATATGGAAATAGGGTTGACTTTGCCGTATTTAGAAAGAACACCCATTCCCATAGTTATCTTATTATTATTATTATTTTTTATCCAGATCATATTAAAAGGAAAGTAGCTTCGGTTCTTTTTCTCCAAGCTTTCCGGATCTGTAGTTTCCAATTTTTAGAACATGAGTTAATTTCCATCAGATCCCATTTGATAAAAATTAGATTACCCTCAGTGATTTCTGGATAAAAACCTCAGCCAGGCCTGAACTAGCTTTTTCAATCCCCCCTCCACAAAGCCAAACATATCAAAAAATTCCTTGTTACTCCAATTTCTAAGTCCATTTGCCACTAGTACAAATTCTACCCAAAATAATGTAAATTTAATTCATAATTACCCGAATACTATAAATAAAAAACTTATTAATATTTATCAGAGGTTGAATGAAGATTATATCCCAGAGGTTTATTCCCATCCGTGTAAAGACAGTAACCTAGCATATATTGGTCAGAAAGGGAAAGACCTAAGGACAAAATTAAAGGAGTACAAAAGGTCAATTAGGTATGGACAAGAGAATTCGGTCGTGTTGCAACATGTGAATAATTTAAATCACCTTTGGACCGGGACAAATCTGAACTTATTTACAAATCTGGTTGTGGATTAAGAAGGAAGATGGTTGAATTCACTTTAATAGATTATCTTCCTCCTTTGAATGTTTCAAAGGGTCAGTAGACTCCAGACATAATCTCAGGATTTTTCATTACAAAACATATTGTTAATAGATATCCTCCTCCTTCCTCTGACCCGACCTTACGTCATCCTCAGGTCACCAGAGATTGAGGGTAGTGGTATTTACTCCTCTAGTTTCTTTCTTCTGTAGGAGGTTGCTATCTAAAGAGAGCATCCTCCTCCCACCTCGTAAAACTGAAGAGTATTGCAGTTAGTAGTTGAAATATGTAGATTCGCGTATTCAGCTCTTTCTTTTTTCCGACTTTGGCGTTAGTTGCGACACACACACACACACACACACACACACACACACACACACACACACACACACACACACACACACACACACACACACACACACACACACACACACACACACACACACACACACACACACACACACACACACACACACACACACACACACACACACACACACACACACACACGCACACACACACGCACACATACACAGTGGATAGGAAAAAATGTATTGTGATATATGGACTAAAAGAAAAACTTAGTCTGGCGAGGTACATGAGAGAAAAAGAAGAAAAAGTGACAGCAATATCAATCCTAAGGCAAGGAAAGACGTAGACGATGCATATAGGATTGGTCACTAATCTAAGGATAGAAATCGACTCCTAAAGATAAAACTAAGATCACAAATGGTAGTAGAAGACATATTTGAAAAAGTAGGTAATATGGCAAGAAGTGAAAAGTACAATGGAATATGGATAAGAAGAGAAATGAGTATTGAGGGATTAGATAAAGAAGAGACACTAAGAGATGAAGCAAAGAAAAAAAGCGCAGAGAGAACGGAGACCGAAAGCAAGGAGTTCTATTGGAGAGGAATTGTAGAGACTAAACTAAGGGGTAAAATACCATCCATCGATGTTGGTCATGGACTATACAATCACTGGATTAAAAACAGAGACAAGAAACAAGAAGGAGGAATTATGTTCTTGGCCAAGAAAAACTTGAATGTGATAAAAATGGCGGAGGGCAAAGGTAATGTAGAACTGATCATGATAAAAGTCGAAGACAAGAACATGAAAATAGATAATAATAGATATCCTCCTCCTTCCTCTGACCCGACCTTACGTCATCCTCAGGTCACCAGAGATTGAGGGTAGTGGTATTTACTCCTCTAGTTTCTTTCTTCTGTAGGAAGTTGCTATCTAAAGAGAGCATCCTCCTCCCACCTCGTAAATCTGAAGAGTATTGCAGTTAGTAGTTGAAATATATAGATTCGAGTATTCAGCTCTTTCTTTTTTCCAACTTTGGCGTTAGTTGCAACACACACACACACACACACACACACACACACACACACACACACACACACACACACACACACACACACACACACACACACACACACACACACACACACACACACACACGCACGCACATGCACAGTGGATAGGAAAAAATGTATTGTGATATATGGACTAAAAGAAAAACTTAGTCTGGCGAGGTACATGAGAGAAAAAGAAGAAAAAGTGACAGCAATATCAATCCTAAGGCAAGGAAAGACGTAGACGATGCATATAGGATTGGTCACTAATCTAAGGATAGAAATCGACTCCTAAAGATAAAACTAAGATCACAAATGGTAGTAGAAGACATATTTGAAAAAGTAGGTAATATGGCAAGAAGTGAAAAGTACAATGGAATATGGATAAGAAGAGAAATGAGTATTGAGGGATTAGATAAAGAAGAGACACTAAGAGATGAAGCAAAAAAAAAAAAAAAAAAACGCAAAGAGAACGGAGACCGAAAGCAAGGAGTTCTATTGGAGAGGAATTGTAGAGACTAAACTAAGGGGTAAAATACCATCCATCGATGTTGGTCATGGACTATACAATCACTGGATTAAAAACAGAGACAAGAAACAAGAAGGAGGAATTATGTTCTTGGCCAAGAAAAACTTGAATGTGATAAAAATGGCGGAGGGCAAAGGTAATGTAGAACTGATCATGATAAAAGTCGAAGACAAGAACATGAAAAGTAGAAAGTTTGTGGTGACTTATTTCCTCCCAAAAATGAACGCTTGGAAAAAGAACGAGCATATGAAAATGCTAGAATATACAAGGCAATCATTAAATGAGATACTAATAGGCGTGGTTAATCTGGTAATTGTGGGGGACTTCAATTACAAAGAAATTTGTTGGGAGAACATGACGGTGGGAGGAGGAGAAGGCTTGTGGGGTAATGTACTACTGGACATGACCATGGAATATAAAATTGCTCAGTGGGTTAGTGAAAACACTAGATACAGAAATAACGAGGAGCCGTCAAAACTAGATTTAATATTTACAACAGAACCTGAAATTGTGGATGAAATCCAATACAATTCACCAATTGGAAAGAGTGAGCATATACTCATTGAGACCGAACTAAAGGAGGAAATATACATGGAGAGAAATGAAAAGCATAGGAACTGGAGATTTATGTACAACAAAACGGACTTTGCAAAACTAAAGAAATTCTTCCGGAATGCAAACTGGGAAAAAATCTATATGAAAGAGACAAAAGTGGAAGAGTAATGGGATATCTTGATGGATAATTGCAATGAAGGAGCGAATAGGCATGTACACAAGAACACAAGAATAAAGGAGATTGCAAGAGACCATAAGGCCTATACTAGGCAGCTCCGTGTCCATCACCACCTGTCATCCCCATCCATAAAGTTGCCTAATCGTTTTTTAAAACAACTGATAGTTTCAGCGCTTACTACATGGTTACTAAGTTTATTCCATTCATCGACCACCCTATTAGTAAACCAATTCTTGCCTATTTCCTTCTTAAATCTAAATTTGTCCAGTTTATACCCATTACTGCGAGTCCTACCCTGTTGTTTTATTATGATGACCTTGTTTGCTTCACCCTTGTTATAGCCTTTGATCCACTTGAACACTTCTATTAGATCACCCCGCACTCTACGTCTTTCCAGAGAGTGTAAGTTTAGGTGCCTAAGCCTCTCTTCGTAAGGCAAATTTCCGAGTCCATGTATCATTTTGGTCATTCTTCTCTGTACTGATTCTAGTGAATTGATGTCCATTTTGTAGGACGGAGACCAAAAATGTACCGCATAGTCAAGGATGGGTCTAACTATCGCTAGATAGAGTTTGATAATTACCTCTGCACTTCTATTCGTTACCGTCCTAGCATTGTATTTCAGCCTCTGAGAAAGCAAATAAGATTCTAGGACTGATTGCGCGATCTTTTGATTTCAAAAGTCCATCACTCATTAACAAGCTATATAAATCGTTAGTTCGTCCACATTTGGAATATGCTGTTTCCGTATGGTCACCAAATCTCATTAAAGACATTGACAGACTGGAAAAAGTACAACGGCGAGCCACAAAACTGATTCCAAATATAAAAAATAAATCATACGAAAATCGACTAAAACATATGAATCTGTTTTTCCTAAAAAAGCGTAGACTCAGAGATGACTTGATACAGGTCTTTAAAATTCTAATGGGAATTGACAACATCAAAAGTGACAAATGTTTTATATTGAATGAGAATCAGACAAGAAACAATGGTCTCAAACTGTCCGGAAATAGATTCAATTTGGAAGTAGGTAGAAACAACTTTGCCAACCGTGTAGTTAATGAATGGAATAAACTTCCTGCACAGGTAGTGCAATGTAGTTCAGTTCGAAGCTTTAAGAATCATTTAGATAAATACCTAAGTAAGATGCTGTAATGATTATAATTCATTTTATATTATTTGTTTTTGTTTTGTTATCATTTGTCTGTCTGATTTTCATTTATTAATAGTTATAGTCAATTTCTTATCATTTACTATTTACCTGTTTGTTTATTATCTAACTATACTTATGCATTTATTCATGTATTTTATTTGTTATTTACATGATCATAGTTTTTATTTGTTATTTTATTATTAATATGATTTTTTTTCGTATCCGACCTAGATATGGATCAAAAGGTCTCCTGTCGGCATGCTCCGCCTTTGTAATCCTTTGTAATCCTTTGAAGCCTAATGCCCTGTTAGCTTTATTTCTGGCGCTAATGCACTGCTTCCTGGTTTTGAGGTCCGGACTCACCAGAACACCCAAGTCCCTCTCGTACTCGGATTTGTCTAAAAACGTGTTATCTAAATTGTATCTATTTTTGGGGTTGTGTAGCCCTACGTTTAACACGCTACACTTAGAGATATTGAAGTTCATTTGCCATTTCACCGACCATGTTAACAACTTATTAAGATCATCCTGCAAAATCTCTGCGTCGTCTCCTGACCTAATTAGGCGTCCTATTTTATTGTCGTCCTCAAACTTACTAACATCACTATTTATCCCATCGTCTAAGTCGTTTATGTACATAATGAACAATAAGGGAACCAAAACCAAGATATAAGCTAGAGAGAGTGTACATTAAGTGCTGGTTCAACAAAAGATGCAGTGAAGCAAAAGATAGAAGGGAAAGAGCTTGGAAAAGATAGAAAAAAAAATGGAAATGGCAATTTTATATAAACTACAGGAATGAGTATATTAAAGTGAGAGGAGAGGAAAAAAGGAACCATGAAAAGGATATTACAGATAAATGCAAAGAGCAACCTAAGCTATTCTATCGATACGTGAATGGTAAACTTAAAAACAAACAGGAAATGGTGAAACTACGCCAAAGGAATATAGAATACACAGAAGAATTAGAAAAGGCCGAAGTCATGAATAATCCCTTCAAATCTGTCTTCACTAGAGAGAAAGCATAATATTTGGACGAAGGTAATGAAAGGTGATCTCCCCTATGAGCGAGATAACAATAACATAGAAAGAAATATTGGAACATCTATCAAACCATGACGTCAGGCAATCACATGGCCCGGATGGAATTGCAAATTGGATTCTAAAAGAATGCAAAGAAGAACTAACGGGATGATACATAACATAATAAGTTGCTCACTTAAAGAAGGAAAAATATCAAAAGACTGAAAAAATGCTAACATTATACTAATATATAAAGGAGGAAACAAGGGAGACCCAACTAACTACAGGCCAGTCTCACTAACAAGCACTATAGCCAAAAGTTGTGAGAAAATCATCAAGAATAGATGGGTAAAACACCTGGAAGACAACAATATAATAAACCCAAGACAATTTGGATTCAGACAAGGAAGATCATGTACCTCAAACTTAATATGTTTCTACTCAAGATTAATAGACATAGTACAAGACAGGAATGGATGGGCTGATTGTGCCTTCCTGGACTTTCAAAAAGCTTTTGACAAAGTACCACACAAAAAATTAGTATAAAAAAATGGAACATATAGGAGGGATACAAGGGAACCTGCAGAAATGGATGGTGGACTTCCTGATTGGTAGAAAGATGAGAGTAGTGCTCAGAGAATAATATTCAGGTTGGAAAGAGGTGATCAGTGGAGTACCGCAAGGATCTGTATTGGCTCCAATAACGTTTGCTATTTATGTGAATGACATGGATGATGATGTGAAATGTTACATGAGCTTCTTTGCAGACGACGTCAAACTGTTAAGGAAAATAAAAACTGGAAAGAATTACGAATTACTGCTGGAAGACCTGAATAAGGTATGGAACTGGAGTCAGAAATGGGAAGTGGACTTCAATATTAACAAATGTAGCATAACGAGGTTTGGAAGAAGCAAAAATACAATATCAGGACAATATAAAATTGGAACCAAGGAGGTAAAGAAGGAGAGATCCGAAAAAGATTTGGATGTAATTATCTCAACTGACTTGTCCTATGATAAACAGATAAACAAAATTGTTGGAGAATCCTACAACTTGCTAAGATCAATAAAAGTGGCATTTACATATTTAGACGAAGAAATTATTAAAAAGATGTTTGTCACACTGATAAGGCCTAGACTAGAACATGCGGCGACATTGTGGTCACCCAGTATCAAAAAGAATAATAATAAAAAAAAAAAAAAATCCAGAGAGCAGCCACAAAAAATGGCACCTGCACTTGCAAACTTGTCATATGAGAGGAGATTGGCCAAAGTGGAGCTACCGACTCTGGAGCAAAGAAGAGAGGTGACCTACTGACCATCTACAGAATCATGAAGGGCACGAAGGGCACAGAAATACTCGATATAGAGGACTTGTTAAACTGGGACAAGTGAAGCACAAGAGGACATAAAAAAAAAAACATAGCTACAGAAGAGATATGAAGAAACACAGTTTTCCACATAGAGTGGTGGAGATTTGGGACAAACTGAACAATGAAATAGTGTGTGCAAAAACCATTCAGATAGATAAATACAACTAGGTAAATACACACCACAAATATATATATATATATATATATATATATATATATATATATATATATATATGTATATATATTCACAGTATATATATATATATATATATATATATATATATATATATATATATTCAACAAAGACCCACTGTGTTGGATAAGAAGAAATGAAGTAGACATTAGCTTCCATCCCCTTTTGGAAAGTATTCAATGGTGGGCAGTCAAAATACTACACTAAATGAAGTATTCTATGATATTATGTTGCATGTTTGTTCTTTTTATAATTGTAGTTGTGGTGTAATCCCAATATACTCAAATATATAAGGACACCGATAAGAAATATCATGTACTCTGACATGTAGCTGGCTCACTTATAGTAAAGCAACAAAAAATATGGCAATATTATCTCTCTTGGTATATACAGTTATAAACTTGGGGTCCAGTAGTAATTTTGGTGTTGGAGGCACGTTAAGCTAGGTTGTCTACTATCTGATTTTAGAATTGCGCTGAGGTGTTTTAACTCGTTTCGTTTAATTCGGATCATTATGTTGATATAATCAAATGATATAGCTCGCCGAGTTAACACTAGTGTTTTATGTTTTCTCAACCCGGCATTTTTCTCAATATTTGCGACAGTAAAAAATTATCCTTACACAACTGCTACAAACTAGTAGTCTGTTAAGAGGACGTTTTTAAGTGTTATCCTGTTCGTGAGTATTAGTTTTGATTAATGCAGTGAGGTAACCTGACATGTAATTGGCGGTGAACAACAGATAATGCTTAGATTTTCTTTCTTTCTTTTTTAATTGAATGAAGTGAATCCTCTAACAGTTTAACTTAGCTCCATATGGAGGTGTTTGTACCCAGAGATGTAAGGACACGGATAACAGGTTTCCAGAGCCGGGGTAAGTAGTAGGTTGAAGTGTAATAAAGATTTATAAAGATGTCAACGTTCATCTTCTTAGAATATACAAGCCCTTTTCTAAACCAGTGAGAAGGGGAAGGGGAGTTCAATGTTAAGAGGACATTGAGTTCAGTGCTCTCGTCTGGTTTTGAGTTTTATAGCACTTTTTTTTTTTTTTTTTTACTTTATGTTCAACTTTCATTTTCTGTTAGAAAAGCTTGCTAACATATTTAGAGTAACCTTTCCTGTGTTTTTATGTTCTTTCGACCCTGCCTTTCCCTCCCCCTTTATGTGGTGTACTGTAGCATTAGACTTGCCTGAGTCAGACACGGGTTGCACATATCTACGGAAATTTGCTTAGAAAGACGAACGATTTATGGTTAGTATGAATGTAGTCGCAGAAGGACTTAGAATCTAAGTCCTTCTGGAACGTTAGGTTGTGCTTGAAGTGTCATTTGTCTCTACTACTGCTAAGCATTTGCGCTGCTTGGAACTCACTACTGATATATGCGCTAGGGTGTAACAAATTGTTGTGCTACTGTTTTTGCGTGAGAGTATCTCTTATAGCGACATTAATGGTGTTACTAAGCAAGTTGAATGGCTTAGAAAAGTTAGGAGACTGTAAAACGGAATTGCTAATCAGCAGTAATTTTCAACCCTTTATCATCATATGACTTTTGGGGTTCAAAAGCATTTCCTTTCTAAATTTTGAACAATTTCTTTAGTCTTGGCCTACAAAAGTTTAGTAGAATATCCAATAGTGTTATGATTATGTCTTTCCTATTACAAGGACGCAATATCTCTCAAGCTTGGGCTTTGGGTTCTTATGGAGTCATTTTTTAATATCCATTTTAGTATAAAAAAATGCCTAAATGTGTTTTTGGCTAGATTTGTCTCGATTGTAGCTCTGTCTGATCCTTAGGAGAAAAATAATTATTGTGAAATGTGATTTTCCTTGGTGATGTTGTATAGGATGTTGTCATACAAAAAATTATATAATTTATCATTCGATGATGTATCGCTTGGACTTTTCTAAAACCAAGGATAGTTTTCTTTTTTCATTCAGATGTAATGAGATCTGTTAGTTTCCTTTAAGTGTCTCTAGTTTGGATACATACGTGAACTTACCTACGTTATCGAAGATTTTATCAACAAGACGAACAAGATAAGATTCTGCCTTGGTCACTAAATTTGACCTCCTATAACCAACAACTAACCTCAAGGTACCATCTGAATTGAAAACTAATAAGAAGTGGACAGGAAATGGGCTGCAAGAAGGCTGAATGCTTTGGAATAAGAGGGAATATGTTTCTTTTCGAAGTTCCTTCTTTTCTAGGATTTATCCTATGAGGAGAGATATTGATAGGTTTCTCCATAATCTCTTTTGGTGTGAATAATATTAAAGTGCTGACTATTGGATTCATAAAAAATATAAATATGAGTTAAATATGGAATCTAGGCCTTTTTATTGATAAGAGTCCATTTTTTTAGGTCACCTAGTGTATAGGAACTTTTATAATTGTATTCTTGGATAATGGAGTAATTTCTCTGGTTTTTCTGTGGGTAGATATTGATTGTTCATCCTTAAACTTGGCTAGGGGTCCTGCATATTCGATATGAATTTTCAATGGGGCTGTATGCTAAATATGATGTTTTGCAAACCATTTGGCATGTTTTTTATGTTTTGATGTACTTTGTCCAACAATAGTAGTTGGTGATGCTGATTAGTGTCCTAAGTATTTCTATGTGTCCTGGTAATACATTTCATGGGCCAAAAGAGAAAATTTCGGTCCTGAAATTTTGTGGTACAACAATTTGGCGGTTTGTGATCCAAGACCGAGTTAAGGGTAAACGGAGGAGAAACCCAATTCTTCAAAATCATACCGTAAGAGATGTAATAGCATAAAAATAAATGCTCGGATTCTTCTCTTAACATGCATTGGTAGTAGGTAAAGAAACATATCTTTTTCTCGAAATTTTTTAGATTCATTTTGCTCAGAGCAGGGGGCGTTTCACATTCTTTTTGGATTTGATAAGACATTTCATCAAGTTCTAGTGAATCGGAGTCCAACAAGGCATCTGTGACTACTAAGGCATATATCATTGTCTTTTTTCTAAGTCATTAAACACTAGTGTTGAACATTAGTAATAAGTAAGAAGTGTGCACAGGTACATCAGTTGTTATCAGAGGGAAATATAAATATATTTTGGGAAGTTGGTACCTATGTGGACTATTTTGCCATATACTATAATATACTTATAGAAATAAGACTATGGAATTATTCAAGATTTTTGACAATATGTTTTTTTTTAGCTCAATTATCTTTTAATATGATAACTGGTTTTCTCTTACTATTCAACACAGATTATCTTGTTCCTGGAAAAATGAAAGGTACAGTCGGGGTCAAGAACTATGTTTTCATTGGGAATTTTACCAGAGCAAAACAAGACAGTAGTTTGGAGTCTTAACTGGCGTAGCTTGTACTTAACTGTTAGGAGGGTTTTTATTTACTTGAAGTTCATAAGTTTTTTTTTTTTTTTTCTAGCTCATTGTTTTCCACTTTTTTTTTTTTTTTTTTTTGAGTGTTGATGATATAACCTCTTTCCATAACTGGAAACTTTATGTCTATATCGCTAACAGTAGGTATTGGGTGGATTGCCCATTACTATGGGGTGGGGTTTTAAATATACTTTCACGTGTTCTTCCTTAGTTTTCCACTAAGTAGAGATATTATCTGCATTCTTGAGTTGCAATTCATCCAGCCTTTTATGTACAATGAAGTATTGTCAGAAATTTTAGCTGCCTGAAACAATAGTTAAGTTTCTTGCCCTCAACATAAAACTTGAAGATTTGGTCGATTCCATTTTTAAGTTGTTCTACTTTCACCAGTTGAATTAGATTCACCCACGTTTTTATCTTGCTTGCTTTCAAACATTAAATGCTAATGTTATCACTTTGTGACGAATACCTTATGTAGGTGTGATGTAATATTTTTCGTAGATTCCTGACACTATTTGTATAAGTTTCAGGTATTAATTGATAGCCCTTTAGCTCATGTTCTTTAAAATTCTAATACGAACTTTCAATAACTGACTTGAACTTTTCTTATCACCTAAGTTTGAATGAGCACTGGCCAATAATTACATCTATTCTTATCTGCTGTACCATACTTTTAAATAAAGTGAATGACTTCGAGTTCCTTTTCAGAGAACATTGAAAAAAAAATGGTAAACTCTTCACGCTTTATTATAAACTCTTGCTCATTATCTCCTTTTATCATAGTTTCAAATTATGCCTATGCTGAATCTATCTTCCCAACTCTAATCCGAGCATCTATCGTAACTATTCAACTTCTAACTACTGATATTTTGCTTATTTCCCTCCATTTTTAATTTTTAATTCTAGTTCTACCTCATATTTTTCTGCTCTAATCTTATTGGTTTAATTTGAACTGAGTCACCATCAAAAGAATAATACACTCTGGATTCGGAATCTTTGTAATGACCCAAT
>NC_134778.1:23711412-23716412 GCF_046742065.1 Oratosquilla oratoria | reverse complement strand
CGTGAGACAGGGATGTGTAATGTCGCCAGACCTGTTTAGTTTATACAGTCAGATAATCATGAGAGATATTTACTATCTAAAAGGAGTAGCAATAGGAGGAAAAATCTTAATAATATTAGATATGCAAACGATACAGTATTACTCGCAGAATCGGAAGCTCAGCTATAGGAATTATTTACAGCACTAGTAGAAGCA
The DNA here is from genome assembly GCF_046742065.1 of Oratosquilla oratoria. Lineage (NCBI taxonomy): Eukaryota > Metazoa > Arthropoda > Malacostraca > Stomatopoda > Squillidae > Oratosquilla > Oratosquilla oratoria. The sequence goes on along the minus strand of NC_134778.1, from coordinate 23,716,217 downwards.
AGTAGAAGCAGAGGTCTAACATTAAATAAAAAGGAAACAGAAGTGATGTTACAAAAAACAAGGGTAAGAATTCAAGGGTAAGAATTCAAGAATATTGACACGGGTGGACCAATTCATTTACTTAGGAAGCATGTTAACTTGTGATAGGAAAAGCGACAAAGAGATAAAGAGAAGGATAGCCATAACGAAAAATAATTTCAACAAGATTAAACACTTGGTAACTATCAATAGAATTAACACGAGAACAAGAAAGAGATTTGTAAAATGTTACACTTGATCAGTATTATCATATGGATGTGAAACTTGAACAATGAGTAAACAAATGTAGGACAGGAGAAAAGTAGCAGAAATGTGGAATTGGAGATTGATGATGAAAATTTCACGGACAAAATTTAAAACAAACGAAGAAATACTGCAGCAAATTGGAACACAGAGGGAAATAATAGCAACTATTAGGAAAAGACAGTTACACTTTGTAGGACACGTCATGAGAAAACAACAATTAGAACATACGTGCATAACGGGAAAAATAGAAGGAAAGAGGGCAAGAGGAAGACCACGCAGAAAATATGTAGAAGGGTTAAGAACATCTGTAGGAGAAGAAATAACAAATGCCATCTTGTTAAGAAGGCCCATGTGCAGACAGGAATGGAGCTCCACGGTGGCCAACGTCCAGTCACTACGGCCCCCTGGTAAGGTAATTATATATATATATATATATATATATATATATATATATATATATATATATATATATATATATATATATATATATATATATACATATATATATATATACATATATATATATATATATATATATATATATATATATATATATTACTTTACCAGACTCCTGTTCAGCGTCGCCAGCTGTCAGTATGAGAGACCGCCAACTTCCCCTGTCGTCGAAGATCCGGTTTTGACGTACTTGTTCAAGCGTTGTGCCCCGTCGGCGTAGCCCATCGTCAATATTCATTATCCATCTCTTTCTGGGTCGTCCAACGGGTCGCTTGCCGGTTGGTGTCCAATAAAGCCATCTCTTTGGGGTCCTCTCCTGATCCATTCGTTCAACATGTCCAAACCATCTTAGTTGTGCACGTTCTACAAATTCTAAGATGCTCTCTACCTCCAACTCTTGCCTAATTGCATCATTGCGTATGTGGTCAAACCTCGTAACCCCCTTGATGAGTCTCAATGCTCTCATTTCTGCTGCTTGGACTTAGTTGCTGGTCTTTATTGTTAAATTCCAAGATTCACATCCATATATCACTATTTTAACCGTGGTAGGAACATTTCGATCTTTCATAAATGGGTATAGTAGCCCTAGGTTTTGGCTATAGGCAGCAGTTCTAGCTTCTACCGTACTTTCATATTTTGCTTTGCCATTCCAGACGACTCCCAAATATTTTACGGATTCTTTCTGCTGAATAGGTACTCCATTGAATTCCATGTTCAATGTTTCTTCTCTCCTGCTTACTACCATAATTTCAGTTTTACCAAGATTTAGCTTTAGTCCGTACTCTGTGAGTACCGCGTTCCATAGATTTAAGGATTCACTTGCAACGTGTGAAGATGATTCAATGTTGAGTATATCATCTGCATAGGCAAATTCCAATGATTCTATAGGATTCCTTTCTCCTCTTCTAAATTGAACTTCCTTTATCACTACATCCATTAAAATGAAAAAGAGCATTGGGGATAGCACACTACCCTGGCGCACTGCAGATGATATATCGAACCACTGTAAGGTCTCACTAACGGGCTTGACTGCTGTATTATTGGAATTGTAAAGGATCTTAATAGCTCTTCTCAGTTTTGGGGGTATTTGGTATTCCGCACTTTGGAGTACTGACCACATCTTATCCCTTGGTACGCGATCAAATGCTTTCTCTAGCATTACAAAGGACTACAAAGGCGGAACATGCCGACAGGAGACCTTTTGGTCCATATCTAGGTCGGATGCGAAAAAAAAAAATAATAAAATAATAAATAAAAACTACAATAATGTAAATAACAAATAAAATACATAAATAAATGCATAGGTATAGTTAGATAATAAACAAACAGGTAAGTAGTAAATGATAATAAATTGACATATAACTAATAATAAATGAAAATCAAACAGACAAATGATAACAAAACAAAAACAAATAATATAAAATAAATTAGAATAATTACAGCATCTAGCTTAAGTGTTTATCTAAATGATTCTTAAAGCTTCGAACTGAACTACATTGCACTACCTGTGCTGGAAATTTATTCCATTTATTAACTACACGGTTGGCAAAGTTGTTTCTACCTACTTCCAAATTGAATCTATTTCCGGACAGTTTGAGACCATTGTTTCTTCTCTGATTCTCATTCAATGTGAAAATTTTGTCACTTATGATGTTGTCAAATCCCTTTAGAATTCTAAAGACCTGTATCAAGTCACCTCTGAGTCTACGCTTTTTTAGGGAAAACAGATTCATATGTTTTAGTCGATTTTCGTATGATTTTTTTATATTTGGAATCAGTTTTGTGGCTCGCCGTTGTACTTTTTTCAGTCTGCCAATGTCTTTAATGAGATTTGGTGACCATACGGAAACAGCATATTCCAAATGTGGACGAACTAACGATTTATATAGCTTGTTAATTAGTGATGGACTTTTGAAATCAAAAGATCGCGCAATCAGTCCTAGAATCTTATTTGCTTTCTCAGAGGCTGAAATACACTGCTTGGATGATTTGAGGTCGTTACTGATAATTACGCCGAGATCTTTTTCTCTATCCACTTTTGTTAACGAATTTCCAAATAACTTGTAATCATACTTACTGTTATTTTTACCTATGTGCATTACCTTGCATTCACTTGTGTTAAATTTCATTAACCACTTTTGAGACCATTGCTGTAATTTTTCTAAATCTTCTTGAATATCTAATTGGTTTAAGTGATCATTTGCCATTCCGCACAGTTTTGTATCATCAGCTAATTTGGAAACAGTAGATTTTAGTCCATGGTATATATCGTTTATATATACTATGAATAGAAGTGGCCCAAGAACGGAACCCTGAGGAACTCCACTTAAAAAATTTCCATCTAGAGGATTTTTCCATTTAAAACAACTCTGTTTTCGACCATTCAACCAATTACTAGTTCAACTTAATAGGCTACCACTTATTCCGTGTAAAGCTAATTTAGTAAGTAGTCTTTCGTGGGGAACGGTATCAAAAGCTTTTCCAAAATCTAGATGTATTAGATCTATATTGTTTCTTTTGTCATAATTCGAGATAACTGTGTTGTAGAATTCGAGTAAGTTAGTCACGTAAGAACGTTTCCGTCTGAAACCATGCTGGCTATCATTTATCAAACGGTTACTTCCTAAATGATGTTCGATAGCATCTCTGATGATAGTTTCCATTATTTTTCCTACGATTGAAGTCAAAATTATAGGCCTATAGTTATTTGGCTTCTTTTTGTCACCCTTTTTGAATATGGGAGTAACGTTAGCTAGCTACCATTCTCTTGAGACATCTCCGGATATGATGGATTTCTTGAAAATAATTTCTAATGGAACAACAATCTCATTTTTCATTTCCTATAAGATTCTTGGATGCCAACCGTCAGGCCCTGGTGTTTTATTAACTTTGAGCTTATCTATGCACCTTTTAATTTTTTCTTTTGTTATATTTACAGTAGTTGGTAAGTTTACCCTAGACTTTTCATAGGTTTCAGTTTGGAGTTCACTTTGAGGTGTTTCGTTCACGAATACCGAACTAAAGTAATTGTTTAAGATATTACACATTCCTTCATTTGAATATTCAAGTTGACCGTCAGCAGATAATAGTGGACCAATGTGATTCCTAACAATCTTTTTATCTCTAATGTAACTATAGAATTCTTTGGGATTCTCTTTGGATTTATCCGCGATGTTCATTTCGTATTGTCGTTTTCTTTTTCTTATTGTGTTTTTTAAACCTCTCTGTATTGATACATAATTTTCATAGTCATTAGATGCACCCGAGCACTTATATTACTTATAAGCCTGTCTCTTTTTAGCAATACTTTTTTCAGTTTCTTTGTCGAGTGTTACATATTTGCCTTTATCAAACTCCCATAAATTTTTGAGGATCATCTTTAAAGGGAAGATTAGATCTGAAGTCCCTCTGTTTGGTCTGAACCCATGTCGAGCCTCTGCCAGTATGTGTTCTACTATATCGCGCAGACGAGCCTCAAACACTCGTTCATACGTTTTTCCTGTATGCGAGAGTAGAGAAATACATCTGTAATTTGAGGATTCAGCGTGGTCTCCTTTCTTGAACACTAGGCAGTGGACCAATCGTTTGGGACTTCACCTGTGTCCCAGGCCTTACTGAGCAATTCTGTCAGAAGACTGAGAGCTATTCCTCCACCATATTTGAATATTTCTCCAGGAATGTTGTCAATACCGCATGCTTTATTATTCTTTATTTTAGCCAGTGCTTTCTTTACTTCTGATTCATTAATCCCCTCCTCATCATCAACCCAGACGCCATTTGTCTGTTCTTCATCTGTCCTCTCACTGTCCTCGTCTATATTCAACAAGCTGCTGAAATATTCTTTCCATCTCCTGTCAATCTCTTCTGGCTCTGTAAGCAGATTACCTTGAGAATCCTTTATTGAGTAGTTATACTCCCCGTTTCCCTTTCTATATGATTTAGCGATACTATACAGTAGTTTCTTACTATTCTTTAGGTCTTGCTACAGATCTTGTCCTAGCTGTTCCCATGAGTCTTTATGTGTTTTCCGTTTGATACTTTTAGCTGCATTCCATTTTCTTACC
>NC_134778.1:23686412-23698912 GCF_046742065.1 Oratosquilla oratoria | reverse complement strand
CTTCTTTTAAAACTACCAATTGTTTCATCGTTCGCTACATTCTTATTAAGTATGTTCCATTCATTTACCACGTTTTTGGTAAACCAGCTCTTGCCTGTTTCCTTCGTAAGCCTAAATTTGTCCAATATTAATCCAATACTGCGCGTCCTGCTGTTATCTTAACATGATGACCTTCCATACATCACCTCGTTAAAACCAATGAACTTTTTTGAATACCTCTATTAGATCACCCAGCACTCTTTGTCTTTCCAGAGAGTGTAAGTTAAGGTGCTTAAGCCTGTCTTTGTATGGTAAATTTCTGAGCACTTGTATTTCTTTTGGCCATTCTGTTTTGTACTGATTCTAGTGAATTTATACCCGTTCTGCAGGACTAAGACCTAAAATGTACCGCATAGTCAAGGATGGGTCTAACTATCGCAGATAGAGTTTAATGATTTTATCTGCACTTCTGTTTGTAACCATCCTAGCATAAATCCTAATGTCTTGTTAGCTCTATTCTTCACACGAATGCACTTTTTCCTGCATTCAAAATCCATTCAGAGTCCAGATTCCCTGCCACTCCTAAATCTTTTTTACATTCTACTTTATTTAGTATGGTATTATCTAAGTTATATCTGTTAGTTGGGTCGTATAATCCTACGTTTTACACAATGCACTTTGAGATATTGTCCATTTGCCATTTTACTGTCTATATAGATAATTTGTTAAGAACCTGCTGCAGTACCCCGGGATCTTCCCCCGACCTAATATGGCGTCTTATCGTATTGTCATTCCGCAAACTTACTAACGTCACTATTAATCTCAGTTTTTAAGTCATCTACATACATAATGAACAACAAGGGACCCAAAACCAAGCCCTGAGGAACTCCACTGTCACTAATCCATGCTCTAATTCAATCCAATACTTTTTCCTCCTATGTAATGGGCCTTGGTATTATTTAGTAGGCTTTGGTGGAGTACCTTGTTGAGCGTTTTGCTATAGTCGAGGTATATAACATTGTAACTATTATTGTTATGTGCCTCCTTGTAGAAATTAGTGCTAAAGGATAAAAGAGTAGTTGCACACGACCTACACTTGGTGAATCCATGCTATGAGTCATGAATCAGAATATGCTTCGCTAAATATTCCCTGACATTATTTGCTATTAATGATTCTAGCATTTTACCTGTAACCATCGTCAAATTGGTTGGTCTGTAGTTGTGCATAGAAGATTTATTACCTTTATTCAGTACAGGAACAACATTTACCTGTTCCCATGAAATAGACATGTATAGAGTATCAGCCACCATTCTAAATACGTCAGTTTTACCCTCTTTTATACTATCGGAAAAAAATCGTCTAGACCCCGGTATTTCTTATCTTTAGGTCTATCTAACTGTTTGACTACATCTTTCTTTTTATTCTAATGCTAATTAGTCTATCTCTTCCCCACAGAAGATCAAGTTTCAATCAGGTACCATATCTAACCTCTCTTTTGTAAATACTGATAAAAACCATTTATTAAGCGCCTCGCTTATTTTTTTCCTCTGTATCAAAACATACTAATAAATTTTGATTGGGCCAATCTTTTCTTTGTTTTTAGTTCTGTAAAGACAAAAGAAACCCTTGGGGTTATATTCTGCTTGTCTGGCAACCTAAATTACGTAGTTACGTTTCACTCTGCAGTGTTCTTTTTAACCAGTCTAGCCTTTTCATTGTACCTAGTCCCAAGGAGCGTTTCTCCTCTTTTCATCCAAACATAAAACCCTCTTTCTATTTCATTTTTCAATCTATACTTCGTTCATCTAGGTGCATTATTTTCTGATCTAGTATTCCTGTAGTGTATAATTTTTTGTTGGTTAATCAGAATCCTAGCAGTGAGGGTATTGTACAATTCTTCTAGACCTCTGGCCTTGTTTGTGACCTCCAGGTTGACTTCGTTAGTGACATCACTTAGAAAATCTCATATTTTCAATTTGTCATGGTCTAGCTTAGATTTATTAATCCCCGAAGGGGTACCACGCTTACACATTACCTCAGAATTAGCCTTTCTAAAGTCAGATACTATAATGTTATTCTTACTATCTATTTCTTCCTATTTGATTTTAAATTATGTTTTTTGATGAGCGCTAGTGCCCAGTCTATCACTCACTAATACGTTTTGTGCCCTTTAGTCTTTGTTAACAGTAAGTCCAGGTTCTTTTTACCCCTCGTCAGCTCGGTAATCAATTACTTCAAGAAGTTACATTGTATCACATCTACTTAAAAAGGCTTCCTTGTCTCCTACGATCATATATTTTTGTACTGTGACGCCATGCCCTGCAAATTTGTTGCAACAAAGGCTCAGTCTATTCTATATTTAGTTTAGGATGTCTAGAGAGAACCTCAATAATAAGTTTCTTCATCGTACCTATCATCTCAATCCAAACTGAGTGAATGAGAATCCAAATACATTTTGCAAGGACAAAAATAATAAAGAAGTACTTCAGGTACAGATGGATGGTATGGAATTTTCTGCAGGAGTGAATGGGGAACGAGGGATTCTCTTCAGGTTCCAATGGGAAACTAGTGTTTTTGTGCAAATGCAAATGGAAAGTGAGGATCCTTTGCAGGTGTAAATGGGTAGCATAGAGTCCTCTGCAGGAGTGAATGGCGGACGTGGGAATCTCTGCAGGTGCAAATGGGAAGCGATGGATCCTCTGCAGTTGCAAGTGGGAAACGAGAATCCTCTGCAGGTGCAAATGGATGGCATACGATCCGCTGTAAACGGGAATGGTGGGTGAGGGAATCTCTACAGATGTACATGGTGGGCGAAGATCGTTTCCAGGCGCAAATAGGTAGCATACAATTCTCTGCAGGAGTAAATGGGGGAGCAAAGTATCCTCTGTATGCGCAAATGAGCAGCAAAGATTAATCTGCAATTGCAAATGGGAATCGAGATCTTTTGCAAGTGCTGATGGAAGCAAGAAATCCTTTATTGATGCAAATGTTCACGGCAAAGAATTATTTGCAGGAGCAAATGGGAAGTTAAGGATCCTCAGCAGATCCAAATAGGAAGCAAAGGGTCCTATGCAAGATTAAATAGAAAAAGAGGGTCTTGTTCAGGAGTAAATATAAAGCGTGGGATCCTCCCCGCAAACAAAAGAGAATCAAACAATCCTCTGCTGGGAAAGGAGGCCTCTTCCGTAAAGACAACCTTAAATGAAGTTTATCTTTTCCTTAGGGGGATCTGGGTAGAGAGAGGGCCTATCAAGGAGCAATTAAAGTGCTTTTATGGTCAAGTGTAAGACCACCGACCTATTCCGTGCACCATAGTAGCTTAATCCGGCTTGGTAAGTTTGTATGAATGGTTCGAAGTGCATGTAAAGTGTCAAACGTTCGGGAGGCTGTTATTGTAGGCGCATGATAAAGAGCTATAAAGTATTTTTACCTGATCAATTGGATGAGTATAGAAAAAAAAGGGAATTTGTCCGGACGCGTGCATTTTAATTTGTCCTTATTTTGTGTTTTGTAAGCCATGTCTTGTCTTACTCGTATCACGTAATGTCTCGTCGCGTTATGTCATCATGTCTCATCCTATTATATTTCGTCTATTGCCTTGTCTCCTCTTGGCTGACTTTGCTACTGCTTTATCTAGACATCTCTTCTCTTTATATTTATATTATTTAATTTTGTCTTCTGATGCATTCAATTTTGCCTTACGCCTTGTCTTTAGTTTTGTTTCCATTTGCTTTCTCTTCAATTGAATTGTCTTAACACATCTTTCCTTGCCTTGTCTTTGTCTGCCTTGTTCCCATTTCCCTTATCTTTAGTTTCTTGTGTTTTGTTTGTCTTACTTGTATTCTTTCGACTTACCTTCTCTTCAAATGATATATCATCTCTTACTTTGTTTTGCCTCTCTTGCCTTTTCTTGCCACGGCTTGCTGTGTCTTGTCTTGTCTTGTCTTGCCTTGCTTTGTCTTACCTTCTTTTCATTTGTCTTACCAACCTTGTTTTCCCCTTGTCCTGTCCTGTCTTTCTTATCCTTCTTATCTTGCCTAGTCTTGTCTTGTCTTGTCTTGTCTTGTCATGCATTGTCTTATCACGTTTTCCCTTGTCATGGTTCTCTATGTCTAGCCTTGTTATACCTTGTCTTATCGTGCTTTGTCTTGTCTTCCATGTATTGCTTTGTTTTGTCATGCCTTGTCTTGTTATATATTGCCTTGTCTTGGCATGCATTGTCTTTTTTATGTCTTGCTTTGTCTTACCATGCCTTCTCTTGCCATGTCTCGTCTTGTCTTGCTCTGTCTTTTCCTATTTTGTCCTGTTTTGTCCTGCCTTGTCCTATATTATCCTATCTTGTGCTAACGACTTTGACTTGATTTGTCTTGTCTTGTCTTGTCTTGTCTTGTCTTGTCTTCTCTTGTCTTTTTTGTCTTGTTTGGCCTTATTTTGATTTGTCTTGCCTTGTTTGCCTTGTCTTGTCATGTCTTGTCTTGTCTTGTCTTGTCTTGTCTTGTCTTGTCTTGTCTTGTCTTGTCTTGTCTTGTCTTGTCTTGTCTTGTCTTGTCTTGTCTTGTCTTGTCTTACCTTTCCTTGTCTTCTCTTTTCTTGTCTTGTCTTGCCTTGTCTTGTCTTGTCTTGTCTTGTCTTGTCTTGTCTTGTCTTGTCTTATTTTGTCTTATCTTGCCTTGCCTTACCTTGCCTTGCCTTGTATTTCCATACTTTGTCTCGTATTTTCTTGGTTTGCCTTACCTAGTCTAGCCTTACTTTGTCTTATCTTGTCTTGTCTTATCTTTTTTGTCTTGTCTTCTTCTGTATTATCTCGTATTTTCTTGCATTGCCTTACCTTGCCTTGCCTTGCTTTATCTTGCTTCATTTTCCTTACCTTGCTTTGCTTTGTCTTGCCTTGTCTTGTTTTGTCTTGTCTTGTCGTGGTTTATTTAATTCTTATTGTCTTGTGTTGTCTTGGTTTATCTTGCCATCCTTGTATTCCCTTATCCTGTATTTTCTCTACTCCTCGCCGAGGCTCGCTCGTTTGCTCTTTCATGATCTGGCCATCGATTCCCCATGAGGAGATTTTGTCTTAATAGTCGTTGACAAGCATGTCTTTTGGGTCTTTCCCTGCACTCATCCTTCTTCCACTTCATCCTTTGCTTTTGTTTCCGTTTCCTCTTCCTTTTCTTCTTCTCCTCTTCTGCCGTCACCATAGACATTGATGATATTGTTACTCTCACTTTCTCTAACTGATGTTATTATCATTCCATTAACTTATGTTGTTGTCTTTACGCCCCAGGGCTTTGTTCTTAGCCCTGATTCATCAACTATCGTCTGGAGGATTGTTGTCGTGAATGTTCTGGTTCTGTCTTGTGCCGTTATCGTTCTTGTTATACAGTTAGAGTGACTACCCCACCTTCTACCTTCTCTCTCCCTTCCCTTGTTTTTACTTGTTTACTTCCTTTGACTGTCTTTATTGTTTTACTTTGGTGAATTCTACTCATTTACACATGTATTTATTACTTGCATGTCATATCAATTGTCTTTATAAAGTAATTTACTTACTTCTCCCAGTTTAACTACTTGATTATTTATATATGGATCAAGTTGCCTTTATTGTAGCAGCAAAGGATATATATACTATGAGTGACAGAGCACGATGAGTACAGGTATCTGCTACTCAAAGAATTTTCCTACAATTATTTATTTATTCATTAATCTATTTGTGATTGTTCCCTTTATATTGATAAATTTAATGCATCTACTTGGGACTCTCACCCTTTCCGTTCCTTCGCGTTTTCGTTTGTCCTATTTCTTCTCTTTCTTTTTTGTTCTTTCTCTAAACTTGGTTGCTTTCCCCCTCGCTTGTCTTTACTCGTTTTCTCCCCCTCGCCATCTCTGTTTGCCTGGGTGCTTCCTATCGTACCCCAAATAGCGGGCCAGTTCCAGCCTACCCATTTATTTACTTTTTATTCTCATCTGATTTTTATATTTCTAACTCCATTTTATTATTCAAGGTTATTTCTTCTTTTAATTCCATGATGTGCAACGTTAGGTTATTTGTTTCATACCCAATATTTGCAATACTTTTTTAATTGCCTTTGATTTTACTTTTTTCTTTTATTCTTTCTCTATTGATTTCCACTCTACTGCCCTCTATTATTTTCCACTATCTCTTCACGACATTGTGACAATTTTGGCACATTTCATAATTTCATTCTGGCTAATTCCAAGCGCTTTTATTCAGTTTAGAGAAGCTTTCTTAGCGTTAGATGGTTGACTTACCTTTGGCAGAACCCTCACTTCTCTTTACCCTCACTTATCCTTACTCTGCTCCCTTTGCTTGTCTTGCCCCTTCCCTTTCTAGTTTTGCCCTGGTCTGTACTTACCTTTCCAGTCCCCTCACCTTACCCTCACCCGATTTGCCTTATCCATCACTGAACTTGCATTTCCCCTTTGTTGTCTCCATTTTCCAGCTCGTCGTTTCCTGTTTCCCCTCTCACCTTTCCCCTCGTTTGTCTCTATTTTCCTTTCAGTTATCTCTACTCTGTCTTGCTCTTTTCCTCTGTTGTTAAGTTTTCCCCTCATTTGTCACCTCTTTTTCTCTCTGTTGCTTTTCCTCTTCCATAATTTGTTTCGTATTTCTCTTTCGTCTTTCTCCCCTTTAAAACTCAGTTCTCTCCTCTTCATCTCGTTTTCTCTTTCGTTGTCTTCATTTCACGTTCATTTGCTTACCCTTTCTCCTCACTTCTTTCATCTTTGTTTTCTTCAATTATTTCTTCAGTCATATTCGTTTTTCATTTTGCCTTTCATCCTTGTCTCTATTTATTTTTTCTCCAATTTTTTCCTTTCACCCTTCCCTTCTGGTGGATGTATTTTTCACTCTGCTCTGGTCTCCATTTACTTTCCTCTCGGCTTTCCTCTCTGCGTATGATAATTTCCTCTTTCTCCTCATGTCTTTTTATTCTTTTCTCTACTCTTCTCTATGTTGTTTTCCCTCCCTTCTCAAGCGTCTCCCTCTATTTTTCCCCTTTTCCTCTAGAAAGTTTACTTTTCTCTCCCCTATTCATCCCCTTCTCCGCACTACCTCTCACTTCCCCCCCCTTTCGCTTGCTCTTCCTCCCATATCTTCCCCTCCCATCCCCTTGCTTGATTGACCTTCCTCCTCATTTCCCCTCACTTATTCCCTCGTTCTGCTACCCTTTCCCCTAACACCCTTTCAATGGTACGCTACCCAAAACATTTCACTTATCCGGTTTTAATTTCTAAACCATCAAGGCCAAGAAGTTTCCCTGAGCGCCATGAAATCGTGTGGTGTCAACCTAATCAAAACAGTTAACTTTAATCCTTCAAAGACAACCAAAATCATCAGTCACAATTGGGAGTTAATTTTATCTATGAGGTAATATTCTTAATGTGAGTCTGGTTGCCGATAACTGATTTTATTCATCTCCATGACACTATGGTAATGAAATGGTTAGTTTATTTTGATTAACTCCTACCGTACTGGGCAGACCTTTTCCTTCTATTCTACCTTCCAACAGGTTATTTCATCAATGTAGCACCAACACGGAAGTAAAAGGTTAACATCTACTGGTCCTAACACAATAAAGTAGAGTTGCATCTCTTGAAGATGGGACATGAATTTCACACTATGAACGGAGCTGTCATCTGTTTATTTATGGGCAAAGTGGAGAGGAGAGTGAAATGATCTGCAGGAAAAATGGTAACGACAGAACGGAAGTATGAAGGAACAAAAAAGGAGACAGTAGAGAATAAAGCAGAGGAAAAATGAATGAAAAAAAAGCAACGAAAAGAAACGAGGAAAAAGTAAAAAACAAAAAAACAAAAAAAAAACCACTGCTCATCACACTAACGTCGTCTTGCAGTGACGTTGTCATCCACCGCTTCTCCTTTGCTCCCAGCCCTCATCATCACCACCACAATGACCTCCATCAGGTGATCTTACCCAGCTGAGGAGGGAACTTGAACGGAGAAAATGGAATTTCGATTGGTCGACATCTTCCATCGTGCGCAAGAAGTTGAAAAGCAGCCGAGTCAAAACATCTGAGAATTTGCGCCGAGCAGTATTTCCATGGATGAACGAGACCATCTGTGGTCAAGAGTTTGAAATCTGAAGTGACGCCAGGAGATCAAGTTTAGTTGTCTAATTCTGGCTAAGTTCAAATTGTTTAATTCAGCTGCAGGTACACCAATATCATGAAGGGTTGAGGACGACCTCAATCAACCTCTGACATACAATGACTTACAACACATTCATTACATCCAATTCCAGATTATTCTATTTTGCTGAGTATCGGCTACACAGCTTTTATGCCTTCAATATTCTAAGGACTCTAATAACACCCCTACGGACCAGAGTAAAACAGTATTATGTGGCCGAAACTTAAATTCTACTATAAGAAATACTCCAATAACCTCGTTTCTCCTACACTCATTACATATCTCCTCTATTCCCTCTATGGCTCCATTTCTTTGGTACTATATTGTCCCCAAGGATAGAAGCGCCGGTTATCAGCAATGGAATACTAGTACAAATACTACTATGTTGAGATAATGTCATCGTAGTAGGGGGTTAAGGATTTAATTGTCGTAAGTTATATACATCCCTGGTTACGTGGTGTCACGTCCTAACAAGTTGTAGATTCTCCGACACAACTGTTAAGATTAATTATGTGTTGAGATCGTCTTGAGCAGGAAATTGCATATAACCTGGTTTATTGACAATTAGTACAACTGTAAGATGATGCATAGTTTCGTATTCCTCTCACAAACACTGCTGGATCTTCTACTGGATTTAGGGCACTTCAACAGCTGAATAAAATTGTTGGGTAAGAACTATGAGGGCAATGAAAAATCACCGCAGGGTAAAGTGGTACCTAGCTCACCTGCTAACTGAGCTGTCTGAATCCGATCCCATTCCAAGGCTGAGAGACATCACAATACTACAAGTTGGTATACAAAATTGTTAGTGATAGTGACTTAGTCGATTGCACCATCAAGAGAAATATAAGTTAAGCGCAACATTTATATATTTGCATGCTCGAGTTACACACGTACACGAAATTTTCACTATCTCTTGTCAAGTGCTAGCGTAGGTTCGATCCCTTGGCTGTACCACGTTTCAATTACTGCATGTATGGCTCCTCGAGGTTCTCGATGTTGATGGCTTAGAATTAAAGTAAATTGTGGCTAATAAATGTAAACCTGTTCATTGGGACCATTCAGTGTTGTACAAATACTTTCTCGCGTTGTATACTTACTAATTGTACTATTATGTTGGAGATGGGTTGAACGCAAAATTTCGTGTACATGTAAATCGAGCATACAAATATATAAGAAAAGTTGCGCTCAACTTATATCTCTTGTTATGGCGCAATCGGATAAGTTACTATCAATTGTCACGTGCTAGCGGAGGTTCGAGTCCCTGACTGTACCACCTTTCAATTTCTGCATGTATGCCTCCTCGAGCTTCTCGATGTTGATGGCTTAGATTTAAAGTGAATTGTGGTTGATAAATGCAAATATATATATATATATATATATATATATATATATATATATATATATATATATATATATATATATATATATATATATATATATATGTATTTGTATGTATATATACAGCTTAGTGGATAACGTATCGAGCTCACATACAATACGTCACTTTTTATTGGATTGCTTAGGCTTTAGATCTTGCTGCACTGGGTCTTGCTGCATTGCGTTTGACCAAAGGCAGTTGGTCGATGCAGGGATCATGCGAAGCTGATATTGGAGGTGTGGAAAGGGTAGATCCGATAATATGATACATAACATTATGTTCGATATTCATATTCAATATGTGATTTAGACAAGATATTATATATAGTAATAATCTATAAAAGATATGCACTAAGGTTATACAGAATGATATATGAAAATACATAGATACAGTATGATACATGATACAGTGTGACAAGCATTGCAAGCGCTGCTCTTCTGATCCTCTGATTAATCACGTATCCACACTTCCCACATGCGTCCCTTGTCCTACCTTAAAAACAATCAACATGTGCTTGCTTCTCCTATACACAGTCGTCATCTCTTCCCACATACCTTTACCAAACATCCTTCGATTCTCTCCCATCCTTGTCTCCCCACACACCATCTTTGCAAACTTTGGGTATGCTCCAAGGAAGAAGTGACATTCTTTTTCTAATCCTACCTCCCCGCTACCCCTTACCACTTCCCAAACTTCCCTCAGTTTTTCCTGATATTCCTTCGCCTTTTCCTTCTCATTCACTTTATCAACTCTCAACTCCTCTCTATGCTCCACATTTTTCCTACTCTCTCATATTCCTACACTCGAAAGTTACTTTATAGATACGCACACACACACACACACACACACACACACACACACACACACACACACACACACACACACACACACACACACACACGCACGCACGCACGCACGCACGCACGCACACACACACACACACACACACACACACACACACACACACACACACACACACACACACACACACACACACACACACACACACACACACACACACACACACACACACACACACACACACACACACACACACACACACACACACACACACACACACACACACACACACACACACACACACACACACACACACACACACACACTAGCGGAGAACGAGAACGAGACATAGTATAAACATGAACGTGGAAACGCCGGAAAGATTCCTAAAAGGAATTGAAGACGATTTTTTTTTCTGGATTTAAAAGGTACGAGAAAAGAAACCTGAGTACAACTATAGACATAGAAAAGGAAATAAGATTTAGGAAGAGTACATGGAATCAAGAGAATATGGAACTAAAGAAAGATATTATGGAGCTAAAGAAAGAATATCTCGAAATAAACAAGGAAGTAAGTGACTTCTAGAAAAAATGCTGAAGTGAATAATAAGTAAATTGAAAAAAGAAAGAATGGGAAAGGATAAAAAAAGCGAAAAGATAGTTTTTAAAGAAATTGTACAAAGAGCAAGTACAGGAGAATGCCAAAGATATATTTATTCAAGTAATCAAGGAAAAAGAAAATTTGGTTAGAGATACAGTGGATAAAAAGAAATGTATAGTAGTAGATGGTCTAAAGGAAAAACATAACCTAGTTAGGTATTTGAGAGAAAAAGAAGAGAAAGAAATAGTAAGATTATTTTTAAAGCCGTACAAGACAAAGAACAAGAAATAAAAAAGGAAATACAAGTGGATAAAGTGAGGCAATACATAAAAGAAAAATACAACCCCTAAAGATCAAATTAAGGTCACAAATGGTAGTGGAAGAGATATTAGCAAAGCGGGAAAATTTGCAAATAGTAAACACTATAAAATTATATGGATAAAAAGGGAAACAAATGATGAAGGAAGAGAGAGAAGACACTAAAAAGTTAAGCTAAAAATAAATAAATAAATAAATGGACACCGACAAAAAGAAGTTCTCTTAAAGAGTGTTAAAAATGAAGCCGAGGAAATGGTATATTGAAAACAAAGACACGAAAGGAACAGAGAACGAGACGGAGAAGGAAAAAATTAAAAGTGGTGTACTCTAACATAGACGGATTGATCTCAAGACTAAGACAACTAAGTGATTACCTGTCAGAAAAAAAAAAAAAACAGATATAATGGGAATTGTGGAGACAAAATTAAGGGATCTATTACCATCAAATAGTGTTAGACATGGATTGTATAATGACCGAATTAAAAATAATAAGGAGAAACAGGGTGGAGGAGTCATGATTTTGACTAAGAAAAACTTAAATATGACGAAGGTTACAGATGGAGAAAACAGTGTGGAAATAATCATGATAAAAGTTAAAGATAGTGACATAAAAAGAAGAAAGTTTGGGGTGATTTATATGCCCCCAAAAACGGGTTTTTGGAAGGTGAGCAATTATTCTAAAATCTTAGAAAATACAAGACATTCATAGAATAAGATGCTGAAGTATGGAGAAAACGTGGTACTTATTTGGATATTTCAACTGCAAAGAAATCTGTTGGGAAGAGACGACAGTGAAAGATGGAGAGGATCTATGGGGAAATGTATTACTTGACATGACTATAGAACACACAATGACACAATGGGTAAAAGAAACTACCAGATATAGAAAAAAATCAAGAATCGTCGAGATTAGATTTAATATTTACATCGGAACCTGAAATAGGGGATAAAATTGAATACAAGAGACTAATTGGGAAGAGTGCCCAAATACTACTTGAGTTTCAACTAATGGAGGAAATATACGTGGAAGGAAGTGAGAAATATATATATATATATATATATATATATATATTTTTTTTTTTTTTTGATGGATGAATGGATTTTTGGATGGATGAATGGATGGTTTTGATGGAAATCTATAAAGAGTTGATAGATATGTACCAATGCAAAAACAGTAAATGGTGTTTATTAAATGCTGGTTTAACAGAAGGTGCGGTGAGGCAAAAGATAGAAGAAATAAAGCCTGAAAATTTTGAAAAA
>NC_134778.1:23678912-23681412 GCF_046742065.1 Oratosquilla oratoria | reverse complement strand
TAATCATTTGTAACGGGATTAATTTGAACACAGCCCTTGCAGAACTAAATACAATTGAAGCCAACTTCGTATAAAAAAAAAAAGACAACCTGGCATTGAAAAAACATTTACATCTATTCGTAGGCGATGGCCTTCATTCGCTCTTGTACATATATTTAATTTGGTTTCACACCAAATGATTACAATAACATGTTAAACATGATATTTGACCTGCTTCACTAAGCAATCATTCGACTCTTCGTACATGATGACTATATCAATATGATTGAGTTCACATAGCGGAAATCTATTATATTGCAATCTCCTAGTGACCCAGATGCAATTGTTAAATTTTTGTTGGATTAATAGATAACGTATTTTATGATTCCTTATGAAGTACTATAATCGCCTTAGGTTCACTTCCGTTCATTTTAATTGTTGGATGTTATTAATCTAACTTAATTCGGCAATAACTCGATCCTTGTTTAGGTGGGCAAAGCTTAATGAATTTCAAGTTGGATGTGGTCGATGAAGTACATGAGACATTACCGGACAGCTGTGTATGTGTGTGTGTGTGTGTGTGTATGTGTGTGTGTGTGTGTGTGTGTGTGTGTGTGTGTGTGTGTGTGTGTGTGTGTGTGTGTGTGTGTGTGTGTGTGTGTGTGTGTGTGTGTGTGTGTGTGTGTGTGTGTGTGTGTGTGTGTGTGTGTGTGTGTGTGTACTGTGTGTGTGTGTGTGTGTGTGTGTGTGTGTATGTGTGTGTACTTGTGTGTGTGTGTGTGCGTGTACTGTGTGTGTGTGTGTGTGTGTGTGTGTGTGTGTGTGTGTGTGTGTGTGTGTGTGTGTGTGTGTGTGTGTGTGTGTGTGTGTGTGTGTGTGTGTGTGCATGTGTGTGTGTGTGTATGCGTATGTGTGTGCGTACGTGTGTGTGTTTGTGTATGTGTATATGCATTCGTGTGGGTGTGTGCGTGCGTGTGTGTGTGTGTGTGTGTGTGTGTGTGTGTGTGTGTGTGTGTGTGTGTGTGTGTGTGTGTGTGTGTGTGTGTGTGTGTGTGTGTGTGTGTGTGTGTGTGTGTGTGTGTGTGTGTGTGTGTGTGTGTGTGTGTGTGTGCGTTCATGTGTGTGTGTGCGTGTGTACATCTGTGTATGTCTTACAGTGAAAACATTGTAATCATAAAATATAAAAAAACAGACTATTATCATTCTCTTTTAAATGAGCTGAAGATTATACTTTAACCGTTCCCTCAATGAGGGGCTTTCTTTCAAGTGAATAAAGTTGAAAGGAATAAGAATATAAGAAGACTTATCATTGCTCCAACAATTATTAATTCAACCTGTTTGTAGTAATGACGCCTTCTTATTAATACTCTTCAGGCTCAAAATAATTTATATCTGGGACCACCGCAGTGAAGAAGTTTGTGGTACTTGCCAGTTCTGGTATTCAGCGTGTTTCATTTGGGGTCTTTCTTTCGACATATATAAATCATGAAAAATTGGCCGCTCCCCGAACGACCTAAGGATGTCTGTAGATCAATGTAGAGTTCCACAGAGAGTCGGGAAGGTAGTAAGGTGGGAAGGAGAGATGGTCAACGCTGGAACCTGAATTGCTGTGGTTGGCTGAGCATTTGTCGGTGAGGAGAGAGAGGAGGAGGAGGAGGAGTGAGGAAGGAAAGGAGAGGTTCAGGGAGGGGATTGAGTAGGGAGTTGGGGCTTACGAATATTAGGGTAAAGAGATAGAAGAGGAAGAAGAAAAAGAAAAAAAACAACAACGACGAAGCGTAACACTCCTGGCTCCAGTTTGTGAGGAACAAGAGTTTTTCTTTTTTTCTTGTTTTCTTTAGGTTATTCTATTCATCCCCAGCATTTATACACTTTATTTACGAAAGAATAACCTTTTCTTCCCTTCTGTACCTGGTGGTACCTTTCTTTATATTAAATTATTCATCTTCGTATCCTCTTTGAATATTGGACGATCTATTTTATTTATCTTCGTGGTAACCTTTGGGTAGCAAAGAATAGACAATATAAGCTACTGATACTTTTCATTTTGCGTCCGAGGATATTATACAACTCATCAGGGTGACCTTAGGCCGTAAGCTGTAACCGCCTCCATGTATGGAAGGGGTTCCCACTTCGTCGTTCATAGATGTTATGAGACGTTGTTTCCCAATCTCTTAGAAATCATTACAACATTGAATGCAATCCCATGGGATATGTTGATTTGCCAGATAAACGTTTGGAGTTGACCTGGCCGATCAGAGATCTTATTGGATCCGTGTCAAAAGGGATTTAAGGAAACATTTTCATGAATTTGCCATTATTGTAATAACTAGTCACATATATATATATATATATATATATATATATATATATATATATATATGTATATATATGTATATATATATATATATATATATACATATATATACATATATGGAGGTGAGGTGGCTATATATGTCTTTAAATATATACATATATATATATATATATATATATATATATATATATATATATATATATG
>NC_134778.1:23668912-23671412 GCF_046742065.1 Oratosquilla oratoria | reverse complement strand
ACTATTTTGATATATTGATTACTTTTTCTTTCTTGTCCTTTACTCTCTTAGTCCTATTTGGACTATGCTTTTCTTCCATTCCTAATATATATATATATATATATATATATATATATATATATAAATATATATATATATATGTATATATATATATATATATATATATATATACATTTATTTTTATCCGCTAAGTCTCTCACTGTATTTTCCTTCTCTCTCATCACTTTAATAACTGTGTCCTTATTTTGTTCCTTCATCTGTTGTTTCATTATATCTCTAAATTCAATTTTGTTATTTTCTTGGACTTTTTTTTTCCAACCAATTACCCCTTTTACTATGAACTCCTTATTTTCTTTATTATTCCTCCTTAATTCCTCATTCTCATCCTCTGCTTCTCTTAACTGTCTTCTTAATTCTTCTATTTCTTTAGTTAGGTTTTGATTCTCTTTCTTTAATTCTTCCAGTTTATCACCTCTTTGTGTAACTAGTGTTAGTTGGTTAAACCTAACCTCCCATGCTTCGTTATTTTATTTATTTATTTATTTATTTAGTTTTCGTTTTTTCTTCTAGTCTTACTGTTAATCCGACGCGCGAGCGCGTGTGTGTCCATCCATTCATCTGACATACTCTTTGAGACACAATGTAATATTTCCTCACTTGTTCTTCATTGTCCTCCTGGTTGGTTTGGTCCCAAAGTTTCTGCTTCTCATGTATGATTGACCATAGTTTTCTGGTTATTTGGCCGTTCGTTTCTTCGACACTTCCGAACTTGCTAGATTCAAAGGAAAATATATGATTATCAAAAAGTATATGAATATATGCATGAACATACAGTATATATATATATAATGTATATATATATATATATGTATATATATATATATATAATATATATATATATACAGTATATATATATACACGGAGTTAAACACGACAGCATTTTGGCACTGGTTAATCTTCTTACTGAGATTTTCAATTTTCCTCACAGTAGGTCTCATTTCAGGAGGGTGGGCAAATACAAGCCTTCCAAATTCTTCCATATTTAATTAAAGTTTTGACTTCAGGGAGTCATCTTCAGAATAGTTACAAGAGAAAAGTCACAATTTTCAAAGCTACATGATTCACAATTGACAATGGTGTACAGACAACTTGGGTTTAAATATTCGTTTAAATATGGGCCGCTTGGGAACGGTGCATGGTTCGTGACCCGCTATATAGCCGGGCACTACGTCTTGGAAGGGAAGGGGGAGGGGGAGGGGGAGGAGGAGGGAGAGGGGGAGGGAGAGGGGGGGAGTCAGGTAAGGTAGGTCTTCTCGCTGGGGCACCACGCTGGTCATATATGTGAATATGTATATACATATACATATATATGTATGTATATATATATATATATACATATATATATATATATATATATACACACATCACCCTGATCAACCTTGCATTTTCAAGAACACACGCTTCCAGTGTTTTTCCTGCACACACACACACACACACACACACACACACACACACACACACACACACACACACACACACACACACACGACTTGGTGGCGTAGTTGGTAGAGCGCTGAACTGCCACCATAGTGGCCCGCAGTTCTTGGTTCGAATCCTGCCCAGGGCCGAAATTATTTCGATACCGCTGCGCTTCGGGTCGTTACTCTGACTCTCGTGGGCGGGGAGTTGGGGTGTGTGTGTGTGTAAGGTCATAGCATTACCCATAGATCGGACCTACGACCTCTGAGCTCTCTTCCAGGAGGGAAATAGCTGTCGATCACGAGTCCAACACGTGATCCAAAGACCAAGTTAATACACACACACACACACACACACACACACACACACACACACACACACACACACACACACACACACACACACACACACACACACACACACACACACACACACACACACACATATATATATATATATATATATATATATATATATGTATATGTATACATATAATATATATATATACATATGTATATATATATATATACATGTGTGTGTGTGTGTGTGTGTGTGTGTGTGTGTGTGTGTGTGTGTGTGTGTGTGTGTGTGTGTGTGTGTGTGTGTGTGTGTGTGTGTGTGTGTGTGTGTGTGTGTGTGTGTGTGTGTGTGTGTGTGTGTGTGTGTGTGTGTGTGTGTGTGTGTATATATATATATATATATATATATATATATATATATATATATATATATATATATATATATATACATGTTTTGCAGTAATTCACAAGGCACGTGAAAAATAATATGAAGAAAAAGCACTGGTAAAAAAGAAGCTTAGTCCGAACCTTTTCGTCTATTTAAAACATTGTCAAGGAATACACAGTTACAGAGACATAAGGTAGTAGACAAGCTAGGAAACATGGGAAGGACACAAAGGACACAAAGGTAGTAGACAAGCTAGGAAACATGGGAAGGACACAAAGATACTTCATAATCAGGTGGAGAAGTGTGTTTACTATAAGGACGTTTGGTCATATGA
>NC_134778.1:23653912-23661412 GCF_046742065.1 Oratosquilla oratoria | reverse complement strand
TGCGATTCATAATTTCCGTGTTGTTCCCATTACTAATTGGAGCGTAAAATCAGCTTTCTATTTGTATCTGAAAATAAATGTTATTCTTTTTCGTCCTTATGCATGTTCGTACTTATCAGTGAAGCTCTACAATTAAATGCAGCTATGACAAGATTCATTACATAATTATTCCTTACATATTTCATATTTGTATGAGTGAGTCTCCTAGAAGATTTTGTCTCATTTACTAGATTGAAATTTAGATTTCTATTCTGTGCTGGCCTCGTATTTGCTTAGTTTTGGGTTCAAATCCAGCACTCTTCTCAGATTCCCATCAGTCTGACCGCAACAGTCCAAGCGCTTAGGGAAAATGTATTGACTTTTACATGAACTACTCAGCACCTCATGGTTTAG
The DNA here is from genome assembly GCF_046742065.1 of Oratosquilla oratoria. NCBI lineage: Eukaryota > Metazoa > Arthropoda > Malacostraca > Stomatopoda > Squillidae > Oratosquilla > Oratosquilla oratoria. Next base: position 23,661,019 of record NC_134778.1, on the reverse strand, counting down.
GCCCATCACCTTCTATTAATTTATTTTCTACCAACAGTCTTTCGAGAATTCATTTTCTAGTTCTTTGTTTTTACAATCACCACCAAAAACACCAAAGACATATGCCATTTCTCACCCAGAAAGACAAACAGGAAGTACATATCACAAGGAAATGGGCCGCCTAACCTGAAAAAGTAAGACCTCTGAAGGAGACACCGCTGTGATGCAAAATAAACGAGCCTCTTTCAGGCCACGAACACCTGCCCAAATGTGTCCCACATGTGAGCAAACATTTTGGGCCGGATTAGCTTATAGTCTAGACCCAAGGTCAAAACTCTCTCTCTCTCTCTTTCTCTCTCTCTCTCTCTCTCTCTTTCTCTCTCTCTCTCTATATATATATATATATATATATCAATCTATATATCTCTATATATATATATATATATATATATATATCTATATATATATATATATATAGAATCGCCAATGACGACGATGTCAATCAAATAATTCAGACACTTATCCCTGGACTCGAACTAAGACTTGCGCGGAGGCAAGGCCGTCGCTCCACCGACTAAACTACTGAGACTATAACATTCTTTAACCTCGGGGTTAATCCAACTCCCGCAGGATTTGAGTCGACTTCTAATTGCCGTCCTAATGTCGGTTTACGGAGAACCAAGCATATATACATACATAATTGGAGAAGCAATCCTACCTCCAATCATTGATACAAGATTGATACTGAATGGCAGGGTAACAATATACTGCATATCAAATATAAAACTCAGTGAAGTGCTTATAAGCTCGTATGTCATAAGTTTAGGTGACCGGTGGATAACTCTGAGTGGCGTCAATGTACAGCAAAACTATTTATCACTACGTATTTTCATTTCACTTACTACTATAACACACACTTATAATAAGCCTACCAGGACCCCTTGTTACCACTAGGGTCCACCTAACATACTTAACCTAAGGATTACAGAGGAGCGGAAAAGATGCGTCCGCTCTGATGGGTTCAGAACCAGAGAGAGAAAGGTAGCGTACTTCATGACTGTGGTCACCGTGGTGGCCGCAGTTGCCAACTCGCCATACGATTATCATTTATTTTATTACAGGCAGGGCGAGTGGAATAACATACTACACATACAGACATCATTAACATAACAAGGTACAATTTATAATATGAATAATATCCTAGCTAACTAAAGTAAAAGAATGACAAAGAAATAATACACACGGAACATGGAAAATCTTATTTCATACGATTTGTAATTCAGGAAGGGGTGAAATAGGGCATGGCTACAAGCTAACCGAAGCAGGTGGTTAAATGAAAAGCACGTCTTTTACAAGGGAACATGTGGACTTGCGGCCACGCAACAATATATGTATATATATATATATATATATACATATATATATATATATATATATATACATATATATATGTATATATATATACATGTATATATACGTATATATATTATATATATACATATATTATATATATACATATATTATATATGTATATATGTATATATGTTTATATACAGTATATATGTATATATATATACATACACACACACACACATATATATATATATATATATGTGTGTGTGTGTGTATGTGTGTGTGTGTGTGTGTGTGTGTGTGTGTGTGTGTGTGTGTGTGTGTGTGTGTGTGTGTGTGTGTGTGTGTGTGTGTGTGTGTGTGTGTGTGTGTGTGTGTGTGTGTGTGTGTATTCTATTAAATAATACAGCATACTCAGCATTGAAAATCTTCTTCCTTAAACTTTCTATCCTTCTCGTTATTTTCCTTTCTGTGGGAGGAAGGGAGAACACAATATCACCAAATGCAACCATAGTGACTTTGGAAATAAAAACAAAAGCATTACTTACAACGTTTCGCCTATGCTTTAGGCATCTTCTGGTAATTCTATTTTGAATCTACAAATCATGATCATAAATTGATGCCGTGAATCCTAAATCTTTTTTGTATTTTAGGTATATAGATGATATTTTCGTAGACGTAGAAGGTAAAGAACAGCTTGATACACTTAAGGAAATGATGGAAACAAAATCTTGCCTGCATTTTACCGTGGAGGAAAGTATCGGTAACAAGATCCCCTTTCTAGATGTTTGGGTAGACGGAGCAGAGGGCACATTTACTACGAGTGTCTACAGGAAACCAACTAACTCCGGTAGATGTTTAAATGGATTAAGCGAATGCCCATCAAAATACAAAATCAGCGTTATACGCGCGTACATTACGAGAGCTTTTAGAATTTGTTCTAACTGGTACCTCCTCCACCAACAATTGAATGGAATCAAACAAATGTTGACAAACAATGGTTTCTCGATGTGTGATATTGATCAAGAAATTAGAAATAAAATGGAGAAATTTAATTCTGAACTAGGTACTACAGAAAATTCGAAGAATACAATAAATATTTATTACCAAAGTACAATGACATCTGCTTATAAAACAGATGTAAGTCATTAAAAATATCATATACAAAAATTGCAAACCCAAGAAGTAAGAGGACTCCTTACAATTAGTATTATATTACCGTAACCCCAGAACTGCATCACTAATTGTGAAAAACAACTTGTCAGGAGAAAAAGATATGTCAAAACAAAGTTACGTTGTGTACAAATACTCATGCCCTTTCAATGACGAGTACATTGGACACACAACTCAAACTTTGTCTCAAAGGCTTACTTTCCATATGCAAAATGGTGCCATAAAATCTCACATTTCAAAAGTACATAAGATGAATATTTCGCGGAAAGTTTTGAATAGTATTACTTTGATTTTAGCAAAGAACACCAACAAGAGTAAATTAAAATGAATGGAAGCTGTATTAATAAAGAATTACCTACCAGCAATTAATATACAATTAAATATGTGTGGAACCCTGGAGCTGTTCGGGGCATCCCACGGGGCGCCAAGAACAAATTAAACCAAAGTACCTATCCAAAGGATTACAAAGGATTACAAAGACGGAGCATGCCGACAGGAGACCTTTTGGTCCATATCTAGGTCGGATGCGAAAAAATCATAATAATAATAATATATTAAATAAAAACTATAATAATATAAATAACAAATAAAATACATAAATAAATGCATATGTATAGTTAAATAATAAACAAACAGGTAAATAGTAAATAATAATAAATTGACATATAACTAATAATAAATGAAAATCAGACAGACAAATGATAACAAAACAAAAACAAATAATATAAAATAAATTATAATCATTACAGCATCTTGCTTAGGTGTTTATCTAAATGATTCTCAAAGCTTCGAACAGAACTACATTGCACTACCTGTGCAGGAAGTTTATTCCATTCATTAACTACACGGTTGGCAAAGTTGTTTCTACCTACTTCCAAGTTGAATCTATTTCCGGACAGTTTGAGACCATTGTTTCTTGTCTGATTTTCATTCAATGTGAAAATTTTGTCACTTTTGATGTTGTCAATTCCCTTTAGAATCTTAAAAACCTGTATCAAGTCACCTCTGAGTCTACGCTTTTTTAGGGAAAACAGATTCATATGTTTTAGTCGATTTTTGTATGATTTATTTTTGATATTTGGAATCAGTTTTGTGGCTCGCCGTTGTACTTTTTCCAGTCTGTCAATGTCTTTAATGAGATTCGGTGACCATACGGAAACAGCATATTCCAAATGTGGACGAACTAACGATTTATATAGCTTGTTAATGAGTGATGGACTTTTGAAATCAAAAGATCGCGCAATCAGTCCTAGAATCTTATTTGCTTTCTCAGAGGCTGAAATACACTGCTTGGATGATTTGAGGTCGTTACTGATAATTACGCCGATATTTTTTTCTCTATCCACTTTTGTTAACGGATTTCCAAATAACTTGTAATCGTACTTACTGTTAATTTTACCTATGTGCATTACCTTGCATTTACTTGTGTTAAATTTCATTAGCTACTTTTCAGACCATTGCTGTAATTCATCTAAATCTTCTTGAATATCTAATTGGTTTGAGAGAGCATTTGCTACTCCGCACAGTTTTGTATCATCAGCAAATTTGGAAACAGTAGATTTTAGTCAATGGTCTATACCATTTATATATACTATGAATAGAAGTGGCCCAAGAACGGAACCCTGAGGAACTCCACTTGTAACATTTTTCCATCTAGAAGTTTTTCCATTTAAAACAACTCTGTTTTCGACCATTCAACCAATTACTAGTCCAACCTAATAGGCTACCACTTATTCCATGCAAAGCTAATTTAGTAAGTAGTCTTTCGTGTGGGACGGTATCAAAAGCTTTTGCAAAGTCTAGATATATTAAATCTATATTGTTTCTTTTGTCATAATTCGAGATAACTGTGTTGTAGAATTCGAGCAAGTTAGTCACGCAAGAACGTTTCCGTCTGAAACCATGCTGGCTATCATTTATCAAACGGTTACTTTCTAAATGATGTTCGATAGCATCTCTGATGATAGTTTCCATTATTGTTCCTACGATTGAAGTCAAACTTATAGGCCTATAGTTATTTGGCTTCTTTTTGTCACCTTTTTTTTAATATGGGAGTAACGTTAGCTAGCTTCCATTCTCTTGGGACATCTCCGGATATGATGGATTTCTTGAAAATAATTTCTAATGGAACAACAATCTCATTTTTCATTTCCTATAAGATTCTTGGATGCCAACCGTCAGGCCCTGGTGTTTTATTAACTTTGAGTTTATCTATACACCTTTTAATTTTTTCTTTTGTTATATTTACCGCAGTGAGTAAGTTTACCCTAGACTTTTCACAGGTTTTAGTTTGGAATTCACTTTGAAGTGTTTCGTTTACGAATACCGAGCTGAAATAATTGTTTAAGATATTACACATTCCTTCATTTGAATATTCAAGTTGACCGTCAGCAGATAATAGTGGACCAATGTGATTCCTAACAATCTTTTTATCTAATGTAACTATAGAATTCTTTGGGATTCTCTTTGGATTTATCAGCGATGTTCATTTCGTATTGTCGTTTTCTTTATCTTATTGTCTTTTTTAAATCTCTCTGTATTGATACATAACTTTCATAGTCATCAGGTGCACCCGAGTACTTATATTTCTTATAAGCCTGTCTCTTTTTAGCAATACTATTTTCAATTTATTTGTCGAGCCACTTTGGGCGAGCCTGATTTGGGGGACGTCTGTCCTTAAAAGGAATGTAAGTTTGAATCATTTTAGTGAGCGTATTTTGAAATATTTCCCACGTCTGATCTACAGGCCTTTCGTTTAATGTTGCCTCCCAATCTGTAAGCTGAAGCTCCTGACGTAGTCCTATGAACTGAGCTTTACTGAAATCGGGTATTTTAGAAACACAAGTATCTATTCTAAAATTGTTTAGGAGTTAGAATCTTACTAAGTTGTGATCGCTATTTGCAACATATTCACTGACTTCTACATCAGTTACCATGCTTTCGCGGCTAGTGATCAATAGATCGAGTAAGTTTCCATATCTTGTGGGCTCTTTTACATGCTGAATTAAGTAATTGTCGAGCCACTTTGGGCGAGCCTGATTTGGGGAACGTCTGTCCTTAAATGGAATGTAAGTTTGAATCATTTTAGTATTTTAAAATATTTTCCACGTCTGATCTACAGGCCTTTTCGTTTAATTTTGCCTCCCAATCTGTAAGCTGAAGCACCTGACGTAGTCCTATGAACTGAGCATTACTGAAATCGGGTATTTTAGAAACACAAGTATCTATTCTAAAATTGTTTAGGAGTTTGAATCTAACTAAGTTGTGATCGCTATTTGCAACAGATTCACCGACTTCTACATCAGTTACCATGCTTTCGCGGCTAGTGATCAATAGATCGAGTAAGTTTCCATATCTTGTGGGCTCTTTTACATGCTGAATTAAGTAATTGTCATCAAGAAAATCAATCAAGCGACTACCTATATGGCCATGTTCAAGGGTCATCCAATCAATGTCAGTAAAATTGAAATCACCCATGATCAATAAATCCCGGTTGCAGAAACTAGACAGTTCTTGAAATAACAGTTTGTCGTCTGCTAATGATAATGTCTTTGGTCTATATATTACACCTATATTCATTTTTTGTCCATTTGTTTGGGTTAAATCAACCCACAAGCTATCATATGCATCCTGTTTCACTTTCTCTAAAACACAAGCATAAACATTGTTTTTAACGTACAACAGAACACCCCCACCTTTCTTGTGGTTTCTATCCTGATGAAAGTGTTTAAATCCCGCAATATTAAATTCAGCTTCGAACTCTGTACCATTTAACCATGTCTCAGTTATTCCTATCATATCGAGATTTTCGCTTTTGACATACGCCTGTATTTCTTGAAAATTGTTCCTAATACTACGAGCATTAAAGTACATGGTTTTAAGAAACTCGTGATTATTTCTTTTTGACACATTTTGAGTTTCAATATCATGTCTTACATTATCATTTTGTTTTTTATTTATACCTTGCTCTATATTATTATTTGGTCCTTCATTGACATTCAATGCCTCATTAACATTTCTCCCATCAAAATTAAAATGTCCCCCATCACGGACATCTGGTCGATCACGGTCATCCGATCTCTTTTGTACATTTTGTCCCCCTACGTCACCGTGATTCACGCCGGCCTTCCGTCGTTCATTGACATTATGTCCGACATCCCTTCCTAAAATTATATTTTGTCCTCCAGTGACATTATATCCTACCGTGATGTTTTTTCCTCCACTATAATTACATTCCAACTTGATCTTTTGTCTTCCACTGTCATTACATCCTATCATGATATTTTGGCCTTCATTGACATTCTGTCCGGTATCCCTTCCTAAAATCATATTTTGTCCTCCACTGACATTATATTCTACCGTGATATTTTCTCCTAGTTTATTTTGTACATTGTATTTATGATCATGATTTGTAGATTCCAAATAAAATTACCAGAAGATGCCTGAAGCATAGGCGAAACGTTGTAAGTAATGCATTTGTTTTTATTTCCAAAATCACTATGGTTTCATTTGGTGATATTATGTTCTCCCTTCTTCCCACAGAAAGGAAAATAGCGAGAAGGATAGAAAGTTTAAGATCGAAGATTTCCAGTGTTGAGGAAG